>NC_056748.1:908862900-908962900 GCF_019279795.1 Protopterus annectens | reverse complement strand
TAACAGACCTTCAATAACGTCACCTACAGCACATTATAAAATACCACAATTTCTAAGCTATAGTCTTACAGGTCTGCAAGACATCAGCATCTGACTTCCTACAGGAAAAGTGAAATGGGAAGCAGGACAATTCACCAAACAAACAAAACTCAACAAACTCAAGACTGATGGACGGCCCATGTATTTGGTGAACTGTTCATAATGCAACTGACTTACAATTCCATCAACTCAGAATGCAAGCAGTGATAAATACTGCTAAAATTGGGACTACTCAGTAGAAATGTCAGTGACTGAATTATGGCAATTTTATGCATTTAATTCCTTTGTGTGTTAATACAATTTACAAAAAAGTACTCAAAACATGAAATTGCTGAAATGACATTTTGTTTTGAAAAATGTAATTGTTTCACTTACAGATTTTGTTATTCCTACCTTCATTTCCTGACTCAGAGTATTCTCCTGTCTTACAAAGCTCAGTTAATAAGTGAAGTTGTTGCTATCAGCAATTAATCATGTTTTATACCTTGTGACCACCAAAAGGTTCAGTGGATTTAACGGCCCAGTGGAGGGAAAGAATGCAGCAGTAAATGAAAGCAAACAGTAAAAAAGCTGTGAATTTTTAGCTCAAATAGCTTTTTGACCCAAGTGGGTGCTGAATAACAAAAAAGGAGCTAAGGAATGTTGCTGTGTATGCTTTCCTTGGCAAGAGGGATTCAAATATGACAGGTGAAATTTTGTAATAGCAAGGGAGCAAATTCCTAAAGAAAGTACCATGTGAAAGCTGACCAGGGTAAAAATGCTATAGTGGAGAAAAAACTGCCAAGTAATATTTTTTTAAATATATGGAGGCATGGGTATAATTCTTTAAGGAGGAAAGTACACAATGGGGAAAGGAAATACTGTATTTAGGATGTAGTTCTCCTTTAGTACGGTGGATGAACTACCTGCTTAAGTAATCACAATACAATCATCATACAAAACTCAGTTGATATATCAGAGTTCCCAAGGTAGACTGTGGAAAGAGTCAAGGGCCTAAAACCGATCCTTGGTAAACATGTCATTTTTTTTAAACAAGAAACAAATTGTCAGGGGGTGCAAATGGGTCTTTAGTGCATTACCAGCATTCATTAATGTTGGTAATGTATTTGTGTTCTGAACCAAAGCAGTGCTTTAGCACTCCATGTGTGCCATAAGACCAAGTATGCACAGGCAAACTTATATTTATATAAATTAAAGCAAACCATACTGACATAAATTCAGTTGCAAACGTAATATATTACAAACCATGTCAACACAATTGTAGTTGCAAACATTATGCACCACTTATAATCTATTTGGTTACTCAGTCAAACATTACATAGCTCACTCAAACCTGCCTTCTTTTAAACCTTGTTCCTCCTCTGCATGTATTGTTCCCACATTTCCATGTGTAAATTGCTCCTACCTTTTTCTAAAGTTCAACGAAAGGAGGTAATAGTACTCAAAATAACACTAATAAAACAAAAGGAGCACTAGGACAGCCGTTTCCACTGATATAAAGTTTTAATGTAACACAGCCATGTTGCCAGCACCAACACCACATGGGTGTTGGTGCTGGCAACATGGTTGTATTTGTTACATTAAAACTTTATAGGGGAAATGGCTATCCTAGTGCTCCTTTTCTAAAGATCTCAATTCTAGTTGTTTTCTCTCTGTTACTATATTCGCTACTTCTAGTAAAGTTAATTTAGACTTTGATTTCCATTTTCTAGTAATTGTTTTTTTGGCAGCCACCATAATTAGACTCAGCAAGGCCTTACTAAGTCTAGGCAATTCCGATTCTTTATCATAACTCAAAAAAAAATAATTTCCTTCGTTACATCAATTTGCTCACCCAGTACCTCTGACAGAGCAGTCTGCAGGGAATCCTTAAAGTCTGCCATCTCATTAACCTCCCAGAATATATGTTCCCAGTTACCTCTTTCTTCCCCATCACACCTCCAACATTTGCCATCTACCGGACAAAAAATTATTTGGGGTCTACTTAGGGTATGAAAATATCTATGTAAACACTTCAAATATATCTGCCCATTGCTTCTTTGTGAATTGGTTATTCAATCTCTCTCAATCACTTCTAACCTCCTCTGATTGTTTGGTGAACATCTTGAAACCAATTATTAGTACCTGAATATTATGTACACTAAGACTTGAGTAAATTCATCCAAAATGTGAGTAAAGTGCAAATCATTTGATGCTAAATTTTTCTATCTTGCCTAGGTGGTCTGGGTCATAGCTTTAAAATGCCCTCAGAGCACTTCACTTACCTCATTAACAAAGTAAAACTAAAAAACATCTCTGAAAGTGCTGCTGAAGAGAGAAATACTAAACCACTAAACAACTTCTGAGGTATAATCTAGTTGTTGCTTATCGTACCTGTTAACAGACCTAGTGATTTATTTATTGAACAGTAGTCACGTTTTTGAACTACTTGTGGGCTTGTAATGATTTAATTGGATACTGCTGCAATCACGCTTCTATCATTGCTAACGTGTGTCAATGATAACCTGAGCAGTTAGTTTCTAAATTCCTGGCGTGATAACTTTGCAAGCTAGACAGAACTGTAATATATATTGTTGCTTTCAGTCAGAACTGTAATATATTTGTAGCTAGAAAGTCAGGACGAGCGCTTTTTATCCTAAGGTGTCCTCGGTCCTTGCCTGGAAGTAAAGTGGTAATTGTTAGCTAGGCTCTCCTGCTAAAGTGCGACTTTGATGTGAATGATACACATTTTATCTGTTTTCCCTTTGAATTGTAGACCTTTTCTGTGTCTCTGGGCATGTTTATGTTCCTCTCTCTATCCCTTTTCCCTCCTTAGTTTCCTCCCAGCAGCATCACACAGCGAGACTCTGCTAAAGTGGTCTAATGGAGATTCAGGTCTCTTCCTACTCTAATCAGGACAATCTCCTACTTACTAGAACAGACAAAAAAGTATGCCAACTCTTTTTATGTTGTTAATGTAATTATACTGATCCATTTAAGCAGACACCTCCTTGGGAGCACGTTACCTGGAACGCCAGCTATCCATTCATTCGTTAGCCTTGTTCGAACAGACCCCCATCTTTCTATTCTATATCCCAGCCCCTCCAAGGCCAGTGATCACAAACAAGATTGTTTCCCATTACAAACTAGTGTTTTCAAGCTTAACCGTAGTCCCTGTATACCTCACTCCCAGGCGGCATTCTGGAACGATGGTTTCTCATTCTAGCGAGGTACTGCAAACCTGGGTGTAGCCCCACTCTGTTTGCTCTTGCTATGCTACGGCTCACTCTGCTCTCCTACCCACCCCCCATATCACTTCCTTTATACTAATCTCTCCTTCTAACCCCCCCAACCCCCCCCCTTCCTGTTTCCCAGGTAACCCCCGCCTCTCTCACACCTCTCTTACATCATACTTAGACTCTAGCTACTTCTAGTTTGGCTACCTCTTTTACTTCTCATCCAACCAGTTGCCTCCCTCATCTATCCCTCACACACCCTCCCAGTTGCCGCCCTCAGCTATCCCTCACACCCTCCTTTTAACATTAACTTAGTTCCACCTCCCTCATATCTACTGCCTCTCCCCCCAACATGTCTTTCAAAATCCAAAGCTTTCTCTGTTATCTCCCTTACTCCTTCACACTCTTACCTCCTATAACTCCCATCTAACTCCACCATATTTTTACCCTACAAATACCAATGTAAATTCTTTCACTCAGCCCCTGCAATACTTCATCTGCTTGTCAATTATTCCTTTAACACTCCCCTTCCTAAAATTAGGATTCCTCCTTTCCATACTACCTCAGTAGAAGAAAAAATAAAATACCTACTATTCAAACAATTCCTCCTCCAAGAATTTCTACTTCAGTCAGGTGATGTTCAACCTAACCCTGGTCCCTGTCCCTCCATTCCAGTCAATAACGTTACTCTCCTAAACCCAACCAACAATACTCCTTTACAAAAACAGGTATCCTTTTACTCTCTGAATCTTAGAAGTGTTCTAAACAAACTTTAGTGAATTCCATGCCTGGATGCCACACCCGTTTTACTCACCCTAACTGAAACTTGGCTGAAACCGCACAACCAAGACAGTGATATCCTCCTGCCAGGATATAACATTCTTAGACTTGATAGGCAAAAGAAAAAAAGTGGTGGAGTGGCCATTGTCTATTCTGACCATCTTACTCCCTCTAGCCCAAACAAACCACCTCCCTCCTTTACAGCTGCTCAACTCCTGATGGTCAACTTTAAATTAAACAATTATACCATTATCACTATTGTAGCTTTCTATATTCCCCCAGGAGAAAACATTTTCTCCCACCGCTCTCAACATATTCATAATGAAACCATCCTTCTCAGGGATGTTAATATTAAACTGGCCTACTCTTCGGGCACCAAACATTACTTCATTCATCAACTTACATGGCTTTGTGCAACTAATCTCTACACCCACCCATACCAACAAATCACATCTCCCCAGCTCTTTCCTAGACTGGATTTTAGTCTCCCACCCCAAAAATACCATAATCCTGAGACCCTGCCCAACTCCCTTAGCGATTACTCCCCTGTAAGAGTTGTCAGATATACTCCACACTTCACTAGGCCCCACAGACACAACCTCCCACAAACGTTACACCTTCTGCTCAGAGACCTTCAAAGCCCATCTCTCCAGAATAAACTGAACACATCTAACCCTTCTCCTCCTTGATGAAGCTGTCAATTCATTCAACTCTACCTTCCTAAACATCCTCACTTGCTCTTCTCTGCACTGTCAGGATCAAATCTAATATATCCCCTTTGTTAACTAATCCTACCCATACCCTAATGAAACCCAGAGACAGAAAGTGGATAAAAACTAAGCTCCCTATACATTTGCAAAAATACAAAGAACTCAGAAACCTGGTCAAAAAACATATTAACAAAGACAAAAAGGACTTCCATACTAACCTCCCTTCTGCCCAAAGGTCAGACTCCACAAAATTCTGGAACTCTATAAATCACATTTTGCATCCTGGTAACCCTTCTTCCCCTAACCCCTGCCCAAACAAGACACCTGAAGAAACAGCTGGCATATTCAACACCTATTTTATTGAATCCATATCTAAGACGATAAATTCCTTCCCCTCTACTAACACTAAAAACTCTTGAAAATCTATTTCCTCACTAAATCCCTCAAACACTTTCACTTTTAAAACAGTACCTACTAACTATATTAAATCTTTAATCTCTAAACTTAAACCCTGCTCTCCTTTGGCTGACAATCTGCCTCCCTACTTCCTGCAGGTTGCGGCAGAACCCCTTGCTTTCCCTGTATCTATCTTAATAAATCACTAGATCTCCGATTCATATGTCCCCTCCTTATGGAACAAACCCTACAGGAGGTAAGTCCACCAACATCACTAACTTCAGACCAATTGCGATCCTTTCTCCTTTCTCAAAAATATTGGAAAAATGTATACATAAACAAATCATGCAATATCTACTACGGGAAAACCTGCCCACACTGACCCAGCATGCCTTTCGCCCTAAACATAGTACAACTGCCCTGATATCTTTCATAAGCACTACCCCACTTGCTTGTGATAACAATAAACTGGTCTCTTGCCTATTCCTCGACCTCTCCAAGGCCTTCGATACAGTCTCTCCATCCTCTTCTACTGGCCAAACTGTCTAGTCTTAATTTCTCTACTTCTACTATCACCTGGTTTTCTAGCTTCTCTCTCTGATATTCCCCCACTAAGTCTCTACGTAGCTCCAACTAAAACCGGCTACAAATATATAAACCCAAGACCAAAACTGGATGCAACCTAGAGAGCGACAACCCTACCATATCTTGGAACAAACTTCCCTTGAAATTAGGACCCTCAAATATCCTAAGCAATTCAAAACAGCCACCAGAGCCTACCTAAAACCTCACTGGTCTTGCCACTGCACTCATCCTCCTTAAGCTACTTTCCCATGCCTCCAAGACTGTTAACTACCTGTCCTCTCTCTGACCCATGCCTCCAAGACTGTTAACTACCTGTCCTCTCTCTGACCCATAACTCACTATCTGTATGATCTCAAATGCCTCCTGTCTTGAGCTTTTATCTAAACTTACAATCTTATCTTAGCCATAACCTCTATAATCCATCATTCTACCTCTCCATTTCTCTTATTCTCCTCTGCTAAATTCATATATGCCTAAAGGACTACAGATATTCTGTAGTTTTTGATGTGTGATATGAATGTATTTTTGTATTGGTATCATTTTCCTCTTAGTCAGAACCGCTTTACCAACTACTTGTGTATAACTCTACCCACATTGTATGTACATATTGTATACTACTTAGTGCTTTTTATCTATTTTTTCTTTGTATAACAAATAGTATTTACTGTGGAGCTTTTCTTCCAGTGTCTCCGCTGAAAATGGGCTACTCAGCTCAGTCGGACTAACCCAGTCAACAAATGTTAAATAAAATAATATAAATAAAATTAAAAAAGTGTGCTAATTTTTGAATAAGTATATCATGATCAACATTTGTGAATGTCGGTTTGAAGTTCAAGATGGTGGATCTGGTCAGGCTCCCTTGTTGCAGTTTGCTCAGTATTTTAGAAGTGTAGCTGGAGAGGGAGCAGTCCCCCAGTGTGCAAATTGTTAGGGGGTGCAAACGGGTCTTCAGTGCATTATCAGCATTCATTAATACTGGTAATGCATTTGTGCTCTGCATCGAAACAGTGGTTTAGCACTCCATATATGCCATAAGACCAGTTCATTTACTACAAACGTAGCAAGCAGTATGCTACATTTTTAAAACTGAGGAAAACATTTTTTCAGTCAGATCTGAAGTGCTTTTGCGCTGTGTATGACATAAAATACAGTTTAAGAAGACCTTTTGTTTCTGTCCTCAAGGAGTGTGCATAAATGGTCCTGGCTTGGCTGGTCTGATACTTAAAATTAGGACTACTACACAGGAAATGGGCCACCTATAGTTTGTTTAGTCCCTGGCCAAAAATACTGGGTTGCCTTGCACCTCAGCATTATAAACTCAATAGCTAACTTTTTATCTGAAAGCGCAACATGTAAAAGCCTTTTCATCCACATTAACTAAATATAGCTCAGTACAGCAAATGACTTAAATCATGGTGCATGACATTAACTGTATTGTTTTATGTACTACTATGCATGCCTTTTTGCATAAATCTGTGATTAATACAGTGACTACAACATATACAGTTCTGTATAATTCTTCCCATGTAATATCATACAGCATGATCAATATTTTTGAAAGTTTGCTCCAATCCAGTTTGGTTTTGTCAAAGGTAGATTGTATCTACTGAACCTGGTAAGACTTCTTTGAGGAGGTCACAAAGCAATGGATGAGGGCAAAACAGTTCCTACTGCCTACCCTGACCTAGCTAAGGCATGAGATACAATACCTTACACAAGCATTGGAAACAAACTTACTGAATTAGGTATAAACCCCCTGTGTAACTCACTGGATAGCCAGCTGGCTATCAGACTACCTCCACAAAGAGGTTGATCGCCAGTGGACTCCTCCCAGGGTTCTTTGTTGGGTCTGCTCCTCTTTAGTATCTACTGTGTATGCTCCCCTTTAGCATCTACTTTTTTGGGAAGTCAAGGGCCTCTATCTTATCAAGTTTGCAGATGATTGCAAGCTTAGAACAATTCCAGAAACCCCCCCAAGATGCTATCATCTTACAGGAAGGTCTAACACAGACAAATGACTGGTGTCAAAGCCATGGCTTAATACTCAGTGCCAGGAAATGCATAATAGTACCATTTAGGAAACTACATCGGGCACCCAGGGAAACTACCGCATTGATAAAACACCCTTAAAAGTACACATTAGTCAGGGGTCTGGGGACTCCTGTAGATAGTAACCTAGCTTTTGACCAACATATGTCTAAGGTGGTAAGAAAATCGTTCTGTCACTCAACTTACAACTAAGAGCATGGCATCTAGGTCCAGAGATGTCATTGTACCACTGTACTCAGTTCTCATCAGACCCATCATTGAGCATATGTCCTTCGGTATGTACCTGACCAGGCATATGCAACAACTGGAACGTCCACAGAGGTTCTCCACAAAAAGAAAACGGGGTGCAAACACAATGTACTATGCAGATCATCTCAAAGCCCTATCATTATACTCGGTTACCTACAGACTGCTGAATGGTGATTTATGCCTGGCATACAAGGCATCTTTGGATCCTGCTCTGATGGACCTTTTGCATATCCACAAAACACAGCCCAAGAGCTACTAGATCTAAGGATTTAAACTTTGCTTCAGACTTAAATAAGGCATGTTGGAGGGACAGGCATGTATCTCAAACATTCTCTGAACAGGCTTCCCATACATGTGAACCAGAGGCCCTCCCTAAACATATTTAAATGCATCATGGACCAGAATTGGAAATTCACCCCCTGATATGACATGTATGTCTCTGATGGAGAAAGGTACCATTAAATCATGCCCTAATTAACATATACCTCCTTAAAATAACCTCTAAGGCACAATAACTTGTGGGATACATTTGGGTTGCATGACTAGGCTTATAAAAGCCCCAGTGGTAGTTAGCCTAGTATACACCTATAAACCTATAATTATTATGTATACTGTTCTACATTGCTAGTATATTCTGTACAAAGATATCTTCTCCATGCAGTGGTTGAAATGGGTCCTTTAGGACCTGCCCATTACTCTGTTTAAAAGACAACAAATAAATACACAAATCTTACATACAAATACATTTAAAAAAAAAATTGTGTCAGAGATGAATGCTAACAAAAATAAATAAATAAACGAGACCCTGCTTTCATGACACAGAAGGATAAAGCTGTAACTGCCACAAATAGTTATGACCCTACTCCACAGTAATTTAAAATAATAAAATACATATATATGCGTGTATTTTTTAAAGAAGAAATATCTTAACTTATCAGTTATGACACAAGCAATCATACATTTATAGAAATGAAAACAAACCATATGGACATATTTTCAGTTGCAAACATTGCACATCACTTATCTATCCAGTCATAATCAGTCAAACATTGCATATCTCATTCAATTCCTGTCTTCCCTTAAACATCAGTCCTTCTCCAAAACATTATTCTGCACGTACTGTTCCCACAATTCCCATTTTCTATGTAATTTGCTCCTACCCTTTTCTAAATATCCCACTTCAAACTGTTTTGTCTCTGTTACTGTGTTCATTACTTCTAGTACAGTTGATTTAGATTCTGATTTCCATTTTCTAGTAATTTCTTTTTTGGCAGCCACCAGAATTAAATTCAGAAAGGCCTTACTTACTATGTCTAGGCAATTCCGAATCTGTATCACAGCTCAAAAAAAATTCCATTAGGTGCACCAATTTGCTCACCTACTGTTTCTCAGAGAGCAGTCTGCAGGGAATTTTTAAAGTATGTATACTCCCAAAAACACATTCCCATTTACCTCTTTCTTCCCCATCACACCTCCAACATTTGCATCCTACCTGAGGAAAATTTGAGTCTGCTTGGGGTATAATAAAAATACCTATGCAAACACTTCCAAGCAAAGATCCTAAAACCTTCTGGACTTTGTTGCATACTTGGGAGCCATACATATACCCCCCCCCCCCCCACTGCTGATTTGTGAATTGCTTATCCAGTCTCTCTTCCTAATACTTTCTAACCTCCTCTGGTTGATTCCTATTATCATGCAATATTTTATATGCCCTAATTATCCCCTTTTTTAATTGCAACTTCTGTTTTAGATGGTACAAAAACTCTACCAGTGGTGGTCTTGCACTTAGGATCCCCTTATTTCTTCCTCTTTGCCTATACTCCGATATCAATCTTTGATAGGGAAGGCAATTTCTAGCCGGCAGTCCAAAGGAATTCTTGGCCTCTTCCCATTCTATTACTTTCCCTGTCTAGTTATTTGCTCCCAATACCTTGGTTCCTCTGCCAGTTTACTCCAATAAGTTCCAGTTCCCTCTTGCCTACTGTCTGAACCCTTATTGGCAGAATCTCCTTGTTTCATTCCTGTACTGACTTAGTTCTTAGAATACTTTCTACTGCTTTACGAACATAATACTCTTAATGATGACCGTTATTCTCCTTAAGTATCTGCATCCAAAATCCCAGTCTCACCTTGTTTCTTCAGCTTCCCTCCATTTTATCATTCCTTTTCACTTTGAATTATAGCTTTCTGCTTGCGCTATGCACATACCTCTCAACCAGAGAGGAAGAAATCTGGACAAAGTCAAAGAATCGTGAGATGTAGGCGCAAAAATAGGACCAATTTTTAAAAACATTGCTCCTACAGACATAGACAGTTGACAGAGCAACAGGTTTTGCATTAGCATGAATTTCCTGAAGGGTATGAAGTCTGAAACTCATATCTGTCAGTATTTCCTGACTTTAACCCTCAATGATTTGCCAAAGATTAGGCAGAAAAACAATTTTATGAGGAACAGATAAAAAATATGAGGCAAAAATCTGGACAGTTGAGAGGTATGGCTACGTATAGGAACCTCAGCTGTGCAGCTCTGACAAACCCTTTCAAATCAGGTAATCCCAAACCAGCTTGTTCTTTTGGAAGATCAACTTATCTCACTGGACTCTTGCAATCTTTCCTTCCCAGGTAAAATAGTTAAATTCTTTAACTGCTATCCACAATTTCTCCTCTGGTGGAAGAAAATATGCCTGACGTATGTTAAGAATAAAGGGACTAAAAATATTTTCACTGCCTGTTATCTTACAAACTTTATCCATAATATACAGAGCTTCCAATTTCTCGGTTTTTGTATGATCTTTTCTTTAGTGTCTTCCCACATATCCTTAGCTGCCATAACAGAATCCTTATTAATCCATACTCCAATGTACTTCACTTTGTTGTGTCCCTATAAATATGGGCATCACTGAATCATTTCATGTGTGGGTACATAGTTTACAGCTATTGTCTGTTTTATCTTCATTAATTTCGTATCCTGAAAAAGACTTGAAACTGTCTCAGAATGTTCCACAACACTGATGTGTCCTTTTCTGGTTTTATCTGGTATAAAATAATATAATGTGCAAATAATGCCAACTTTTCTTGAATACCATATCAATTATATACTTGAATTTCTGAGTCCCTTATTTTTTTGCCAATGGTTCTAAATACAAGACAAGTCCTGCCTGGTTCCTCTGCACAAACAGAACTTATCAGAGAGAAACCCCCCACTTTAAAATTTTGACTCTGAATCAGGCCTCTCAACCTCTTAAAGCAAGAAATCTGGACAAAGCCACAAATAATGGGGGGACAAAGACCCAAAATTGGGACACTTTTAAAAATTGCTTTTACACACCTAGAAAGTTGAAAGAATAACAGGTTTTGCATTAGCATGAATTTTCCGAAGGATATGAAGTCTGAAAATCAAACGCCTGCCAATATTTTCTTACTTCAGTCCTCAATGATTTGCAAGAAGACTACAATTTTATGAGAAACTGATTTAAAATACAAGTCAAAAATCTGGACATTCTGCGAAAATCTGGACAGTTGAGAGCTATGCGCTGATCCCTCATATATCATCCTAATTAACCTTGTAACTTTATCAAGGAATGCAAATGCTTCTTTTTCTGCATCAAGACCCACCAACAACAGTGGCATCTTTTTTCATTCTGCTTCCCTTTGGATCATTATTGTTTTATTAATGTTGACAAAAGTTTGCCTCCCCTTAAAAAAAAAAATAAAAAATAAAAACACACATCGATCCATATCTATCCATCTATTTATTTAACATTTGTTTACCAGGAGGATGCATGTCTTTGCATATCTATTAGTTTTGGCATCCCATTTGCCATTCTTTTAGCCCTTACAGAATCAAAATGGGCATATGTGAAGCTGGATCTGATGGGTCTTTGCCTTCTTAACGTATTACAGCCACAGCCGCTTTCTTCCAGGAAATTTGGTGCTTCTTTTATAATACTGTTAAATAAAACCTTTCAGATCTTTATCACGTTCTTTCCTCCTAGCTTCCAAACTTCCACAGGAGTGCCATCTACTTCTGGAGACATACAGAAACAGTAATGTCTTTTTCACATTTAACCCATACATAAAGTATTATATCATTTTCATATTTAAGCCATGGAATTTGCTTCCTAGTATCTGAACCTGTGTGCTTTACTGCAGTACGTACTGGTCATCTTTCATACCATTGTCCTCATTGGTGGTGGTAGTGGTAATGGCCTCCTTCCAAACATGCAACAGCAATCATCACATAATTAAGGACGTAAAAACTAGAAGATAAACAATTTCCTTTGCTGTCCTAGACTTAGCAGTGAATGAAAGTACACCTTCAAAGAATTTGACAGTCCCTAATCTAAATAAATATCTTTATTTACATACAGCATAATGTTACCTGCCATCAGCTCCATGTTATGCTTTCACTTACACATTTTCTTTCTGCCTTCTGTTAACTGATGTGAGGGTGTATTTCATTTGGTTACAAGTATTACTCCAGTCTCTGAAATAAAATTAGCAGGCTACACCTCTTGCCATTTTAAAGAGCTGCACACATCATTTTGTATATAACTGCTTTAGTGTGCATTTCTGTTTTTTTGTCTAGAGTTCATTGTTCACGGATTCAAATTCCCTTGTACATCATGGCATGTGCTTGCTTAAGTGCCAAGATGATCCCCCTCCCCTCTTTAACATTCCTACTTTATGTGTTTCCTCTCTTAATACAATGTATTGTAGGCTATTTATTATGGTTATAGCCACATAAATGTACTGTTTCCCTCCCTGGTCTCACTATAGGGATAACAAGGGTGTCCACACGCTTTAATGGTCACACTTTCATGCATGTGTAGTGCATGTGTTCATTAAAGGATATGGATGTGTTTCAACAGTAACCCTACCTAGACAACACCAGGGAATTTGTATGCTTCTTTGGGCTATGGCTCAATAAAAAAGTTTACAATGCCTTTTTTCTTTTGTTTAGCAATGACCCAAAGTTATTATGTGGGCACAGTGCAAAAGAATTATCAGAACAAACCTCATAATACTCCACAATACATAAACATTACAGTACAAAGCAGATAGCTGTGGCTATGCAATTTATAAATTAGTAAAAACCTAAGAAATTTACTTTTGAAAATAAAAGTGGTTATTAAAGTTTCATACATACGGCACTGCTGCAACCAAAATACTACAGAAGGCATGCTTTAAGCAGCTATGAACGGACCAAACCCAAGAGAGCTTGTACTAAAAAAGTAATATATTACTATTACTAGTTACTAACTAAAGTAACACATTACTTTTATACAAGTATAGCTCATCACTTATAATACTGAGATTTACTTATAGAAGTAAGCACATGCATATACGTGTATAATTAACATTGCATATATAATGTTACAGTGATGATGAATAGCATTTAACAGTTGTAAAACTCCAGCAGACTAGTCTTTACAGTTGGGCAGCACAGTAGTGCAGCAGTTAACATTGTCACCGCACAGTAAGAGATTCTCTGGTTCGATTCTCGGCTGGGGTGCCTTCGTGCGGAGTCTGCATGTCCTCCCCGTGTTCCCTTGGGCTTCCTCCCACATTCCCAAGACATGCTGCAGGAGTGCTGGACATTCTAAATTGAGCCTGTGTGTGTGTGTGTGTGTGTGTGTGTGTGTGTGTGTGTGTGTGTGCGCGCTTCCTGAGGAAGGTTGGGCACTGGCCTGGTAACTCAACACTGAAAGTCTGCAGACCGACTATCTGCCGTGGTGACCCCTCATGGGAGCAGCCGAAAGGAGGAGAAGATGACTAGTCTTTACAGCTAGAGAGTCACAAATAATAATTAAACCAAACCATACACAGGCAGCAGCACAAGACCTATAGAAACCAATCAAATTTTGTCTATTTTCAGCAACTAAAAATTGAAACCTGAAAAGAATTTTAAATATAACAGAAAATTGTCAAGACAAAAGCTGGATGATCACAGATCCAACCGAGGAGTCCTGCTTGGTACAGTGGGTTGGGTGAGTTTAATTGCGATTGATGGCAGTATGGAGAGCCAATGCCATTTATTACACGGCAAGGTAAGGATATGATCTCTAGCAGACTAGAACTGAGGTGGTTTCAGTTGGTTAGAGTCCCACAGTACCAGGGCAGGGCTGGAGTCTGGTCATCATTAGTTTTCACCTCCTTACAGTGCTAAAAAAGTGAGGTAAATTATGCTCCAGACTAATTCTAATGATCCATTATGAATTATACCTCTCAACCTGGAGACATCAAAAATGTGGACAAAGGCCCATGAAAAGTAGGTACAACTGGCCTAAAATCTGGACAGTAATCAACATAGAATTTGCTTGTATAACAGTGTGACTCCGCCCCCTCCAATGGAATTGTGGGATACCAACATTCAAATAACTGTGAAAATGATCCTCAAGTTAACATTAACTCTGAAAATATACATTCACACTGAAACAGCAGCTAAAATCCCTTTACAGCATTAACAAAAGGTCTTAAGGGTGTAGACAACAGGCATGCAAAACACTGTGCATTCTACTTTCTGCCCAACCACACTGCTAGCATATACACACTGATGTCACATTAGCTGCACCCTTACAGAAATGTATTAAAATAGCATACATCAGTAACTGTAACATATATAAAAGAACTGTGCAATCTATTAATCTTAACAGGAAACTAAAGTCTGTTATAACAATCATTGGTATAACAAAGCCACTGTTGTTGGCAATATGCGGGTATCGGGTCATTCTGATCAATGGATAAAATAAATCTGATTTGGAAACCTTCTGCTCTTGTAGTTATGTAAATACCAATGTGCATTAGTAGGTTTTGTAAACAAATCTGGTAGCTGCTGATGCTAGGCATTGACTCATACCTCTAACTGTCGCCAAAAGGCAGGATACTGGTGAAATGACAATCCTCCAAATTGTTGGTGAGTATATATGACATATGCATTTGTGTGTGCATGTGCGTGTGTGTGCGTGTGTGTGTGTGCCCTCTTATAGATGGGCACTGTACCCATAATTTGTTTGCCTACCTTGCACCCACTGCTTGCTATGAGGAGCTCCTGCTCCCTCACAACACTGAACTGGTTAAATTAAATATGAGAGAATGACTGAATAAAACAGTAAAGTAATGTTTCTTGAATGTATAAAACAACTAAATTGTAAAGTAGTAGTGTTGTACTCATTATATATGTAGAAGCTGCAGCAGTATAAGAGTACAGTAATGTGTGCTTAAAATACCATGTTAAAATATTGTAAAAAGTTTCACAGTGGAATGCAATGTACTGTTAAATGTTTTGTTTTATTAAGCAGCACAGATAATACCACATATATATAGTGAAACAGCTGCGATCAATACTGAAACGTGATGGTAAACATTTGTTTGATAAGACATGTATACCAGCATCAAGAGTGTAGTATCTTGGGGAATTAACTTTATTCTGTGGTATGGTTATCTCAGACAATATAATTAAAGTAGCATAGGTGTGGAGGAGGCTCTTGCTGTTTGCAGCACTCCTCTTTGATAACTGCATCACTTAATGCAACTTCAAAACAAAACAAAATAACAGTCTTTAAATGTAAAACATAATAAATTGCTACTTTCTAAATTCTGCAGTACCATACCTCTCAACTTCTTAGGACAAGAAATCTGGTCAAAGACAAGCACAATGGGAGGACAAAGGCCCAAAAATAAGGACAGAATTTAAAATATTATTCTTATAAACATAGAAAGCTGACAGAATAACAAGATTTGTTTTAGTTTGCATTTTATGAAGGATAAAAAGTCTGAAACTCGTATATAGGTTATTATTTAGTGACTTCAGTCCTCTGTGATTTACCAGAATACCACAAATTTTGAGAAACAGTCCAAAACTATGAGGCTGAGTCTGGACAGTTGAGTGGTATATTTCACACACACACACACACACACACACACACACACACACACACACACACACACACACACACACACACACACACAATCTCTCTCGTGCAGAAAAATAAACCACCAATTTAACACACATAATCATACACTCACTCACACTTACCTCGGTATGGTTAGTTTAAATTCCTCAGCAAGTGTGGACTGAGTTCATCCATAGCATGCATTAGTAGTCACACTAGAGCTGAAGTTGCTGCCTTTCAGTCCTAAAGCAGTAGTTATATGCTGGACTTTGTGGCGACCACTTCTACCTTTTATTAATGTTGCAACTTAAGAAACTAATTGTGGCACATATGCTTGTAGAGGACAGTTAAAATATTTTCCTATTCTAGTCATGGACTTAGCAACTTGCGTGGCTCTGTTAGCTTGTAAAACCTGTATGAGCTGCACTTGTTATTTTTATGAAATACCACACTTGTGCAGAGAATTCTATGGTTATGTCAGTCAAGTACAGCTCTAATTATTAATTAATTAATCTGTATTAATCTTTCTCGAAAATGTTTTAATTCTTGATATCCTTCAGAAAATGCACACCAATGCAAAATGTGTCATTCTTAAACCGATCCAAGTTTATAAGCCCCCTATTGAAAATTTGTTCCATTTCAGACTGTTGTCCCCCTCCACACCATGTTTGGCTAATGGCCATGTTTAAAATCTTTTGTGCTGAGATGTTGCACGGTATACCAGTTCTGCAGGCTACTGGCTCAAACTGCGATTCTTTACATCAGGGAAACATTTAAAACACAAACTCACTAACATGATATCCACCTTACAAACAGCAGGAAAATATGCAATCGTACCTACCAATTATTCCTGATTTTGCCTTCACTTTTTGCCCTGCCACTGGCAAATGCTTGATTTTTTTGTTAAACTGCTGAGGACTTCAACAATTCAGAATATCCTATTGTTCAAAATTCCATACTGACACAAAATTTGTAAGTGAATCAGAATAATAGATGTCTGAATCTGAATCCTTGTACCCCTCCTCCGGCAATATCTACATGTGGGTCATGAAATCCATGACATCGGCAATTGTTCCTGTAGTCAGTAAGGAGTAGCAAATGATCCTCCTTAAAAGAGAGGACATCGCCATCACGGGATTTTTGTCTGCATTCTGAAATCGGGATTTAATGGGGTCAATCAGGAATTCATGTCACCCTATTATTTTAAACCCAAAACTGGGAAATGCTGAGGAATTTGGTACAGTTGAGAGACATGTTATGAATGCTACGAGTGTGCCAACATTATGTTGTAATTTTTTATCCAAATTCCCTTTCAAAGTCTCCATTACCTCCTAACATCTTATTGTCATCCATACTATTCAGGGCCCCCAGAAGTTTTCTATTGCTCTCTAGGGGGCGATATCGCCCACATTGAGAACCACTGATTTAAGCAAAAGTAACTCAAAAGTAACTTACATTTAAGTTACTAGTTACTAAAAAAAGTAATACATTATTATTACTTTGTTACTATTTTGAAAACGTAACTAGCTATATTACTAGTTACTAGAAATTGTAATACATTACAGTACTATATTACATATTGCAATATATTACTCCCATCACGGTTTACAAGTCATGCTTAATCCACTTGGCCTAGCTTGCCTGAGACTCAGGGGTACTTCATTTAGTTTATGGATCTGGCAATGAGTACAAGTATACCTAAAAAAAATGAAAAACAGTAACAAGCAACAAACTTTCTCTAATCTAAGTGAATAGCCAGTTGATTACATTTTGCCTGCTTGTATTAAAAGTGACTGGAATGCATTACAACAAACGTGCTTTTTTTAAGTCAGTTACTCAGTAAGCCAAGTATACATTTTCAAGGTTGACTCAGGAGCACAGTCTGGTTAAAGTGATTTGCCCAGAGTCACACAACAGGCAAATTGGAGGTGGAAAGACTCAAACCCTGAATAATGGAGAACAAGAGCTCAATACTGTACTCAATGCAGTACTTGGACACAGTTTCCATCTCCTGTACAAATTAATGTTGGTTTTGTGTAGAATCCTTCCCATTCATGTAATGCAGGTATGAGTAACTAACTACAGACACGGGTAATAAGAGACAGTCCCATGAAACAGTAATGGTCATCTCAAAAAAGGCTTTGAAATCTACTAGAGTAGGTGTACTGCCAAAGTAGTGACTGTAAAGGGTCAAACTTGAAACATAGCAGATTTCCAATTAGCTTTGTTGGCACAAAAGGGATAAAACCCAAAGTAAGATCCAGGTGACCAGACTGACTGGCAGATCTGGCATCTGTTGGGACAAACATGGGGAGGAAGGGGAAGAAACTCAAACAGCAGCTGGGTAAGGCATGTGGGAAAGTTTGGGAGGTGCTGCTGCTGAAGAGTTCATGGACGGTTAATTTGAAAGCATAAAACCATTTAGCCCAATGACTTAAGCAACAGAAAGTAGAAGGGGTCGCCAAACTTAGGAAGCCTATGACAAGAAAAATAAATTGAGATCCTAGAGAAATATTAGATATATTCTGGACAATTTATGAAAATTTGTATAAAGCAGAGGAATATGGAAACATACAAATGGAAATATTTATGGAAGACTCAATCATGCCAATGTTACAGGAAGATGACGCTCAACAATTAATAGCTGAGACAGGAAGAGATGAGATAAAAATGGTGACATATAATCAATCTACATTGGAAGACTCAAGGAACAGACGGTATTCCGGTAGAAGTTTGACAGAAGAAAGTGATAAAGATCTGAAAGGTTCTGTTTAATAGTATTTTAAAAGGAGGGAAGTAACAGCATCTTGGATGAAGGCTGTGATGGCTGCATTACCCAAAGAAGGTAAAGTCCTGCCAGGCCCAGCTTCATATAGACCAATTTCAATTTTAAATCATAGTTATGTTTATGTCTAAACTTGCTAAGAGAATCACAAAGGTGTAACCAAAACTGATAGATATCAATATGGCTTTGTGGAAAGGAGGCAGACATTTGACAACATTAATAAAACAATAATGATCTAGAGAGAAGTAGAATGTAAGAAAATACTGCTAGCAAGAATTAAGGTGAGAAAAAAAAAAGAGAAGGTGAGAAAGGGTTCCCTTCCCACAAACTGAGTTTGAACACAGGAAGCAGGCAGGGCATCCTCTTTTCCCTTTGTTTAATACTTCTAGCCATTGGCACAGAAAATAATGGACTCTCAAACTCAAGAATATAACTGGTATGGTAATCCTGAAAAGTTAGCTTTATTTACAGATATTATTTTGTACTTAAATCCAGAAAAGTTCATTTTAGTGTTGTGGAACATTCTGAGACAGTTTCAAGTCTTTTAGGTTCATAAGTGTGAACTAGCCTAATGGCCCTGCAGCCTTTAGAAACCTAGTCCGTAGGATTACCCTGGCATCATGCCACCCGACCTTAGTTCCTAGTGCCTCTGTTGAGTAGAGTTACTGGAGTGATCCCTGGGGTGAATTTTCTATTTCCCATCCACTCATCAAGATTTCTCATGAAGAAGGCCAGTGAGGTGCTCTGCTTGACGTGTATGGGAAGTCTATTCCATAGCATGGGCAATCTTTGGATTATGAACCTGTCCCTCCAGCATGTTCTATTGATTGTGGTAATGAGGTTGAGGTCTCTGGAGCATGTAGTGCGGAGGGATTGGGATTTTTTTAGATGTAGCATTTCTACCAGAGCTGGGTCAGACATGGCTTTGTAAGTCAAGCAGAGATCGCCTCTAAGTAGGAGATATGAGAGAGAGAATAGTTGGAAGTTTTGTTGAGTCTGTCCATATAGAACAAATGTTTAAGGCCTAGGATCCTCTTTGTGAGGTACTTTTCTGGCCTCTCCAGTTGTTGCAGGTGTCTAGTGAGGTACATGCCAAATGGGGCATTGTACTCTATTTCTCTCCCTCCACTCTTCCCTCATTAGGCCAATGACCTCTTTTTTTCTGGATGCAAAACCATTAGTAATGAGATGTGCCACATAGAAGGACTTTCTGACCACAGTGGGAACATGGTGGTCAAGAGAGAGGTTGCTGTCAAATCTTTTATAATGCCTTCTGTGTTCAGTGGACTACCATCAATGTGGTAATTCAAGGGACCTGGGTTTTTCCCAAGGGGGATGACGACACATTTTTTGGCACTGAGCTTAAGGCCATGGTTCTGACACCAGTCACTGTGGCCTTTTTATAGGATGTCAGCATCACTTGGGGAGTTAATAATAACTCCCAACTTGCAATCGTCTGTGAAGTTTGTCAGCCAGAGTCCCTTCGTGTTGGCCTGGACTTCAGAGACGTAGATACCAAACAGGAGAGGACCCAGGACCGAATCCTGGAGGACTCCACTCGTGGCTGGTCGGCAGTCTGACTTGGGACTCCACTCGTGACTGGTCAGCAGTCTGACTTGGAGTCAGCTACTTTCACACTGTGGGTTCTATCTGAGAGTCAGTTTGCAACCCACCTAGTGATATAGGGGTTGACGCCTAGCTTAGTGAGTTTTTCTACAATTCCTGAGTGGGGAATGGTATCAAAGGCCTTGGCCAGATCAAGATAGGCTGTATGAACCACCTTGCCTTCATCCACAACTCTGGTGACTGACTCAAAGTCGACCAAGTTGAGCAGGCATGATCTACCCTTCACAAAACCAAAGTGTGTAGGATCCAGAGTTTGGAGATTTCTTATATCCTTGTTTATTAGGTCCATGATGATGAGTTCCATAGCTTTGCATATCAGACTCGTCAGGCTAATTGGGCGATAATTCCCGGGGTCTGTAGTCGCTCCTCCTTTGTGGAGAGGGATGACTGTAGCAGTGCACAATTTGGTAGGGACAAAGCCTGAGGTGAGGCTGTGATTGAACAGGGCACACAGGTGATGTGCCAGTTCATGCTGTAGTTCATGTAGAACACAGCCAGGGATATTGTCAGGTCCCATAGAAGCTGTATTCTTGGCATTGGACAGTGCTGTTTTAACCTGTGCAGTAGTAATACTGGGTGCCTGGCAATCTAATGGTATTGTGATTGGTCCTTTGGGGGGGGGGGGGTAAAGTTAGCACTGAATCTGTCGGCCAGTATACTGGCAATATCTGCTGGCTCGGTATAGGCGGTACCATTGTGCAGTAGCTCAGAGCAAATCTGGGTATTGCCGTGGAGGTTCTTTACGTAACTATAGAAGGCCTTGTGGTTGTCTTTACTATCTGCTGCAATTCTGTTTTCATAGCTAGCTTTATAGGATTTGATGAGGGATCTCTACCTTTTGTTGATTCTGATAAGGGAGCTTTTCCAGTCTTGGGAATTTGCCTTATTCAGCAACAGTTTCCTCCTTCTGTTGTAGAGTTTGTATATGGCAGGGGGACCACCAGATTGGCTTCCTCTTTTTTTTGAGGAGAGCATCTTAGTTCTACTGGGTATAGCAATATCCATGCATTTGTGTACGTGTTCATACAGGGATATAACATTAATGAAGATAAAACAAAGGCTACAGCAGTAAACTATGTACCCATGCATGTATTAGTTCAGCAATATGCATATTTACGGAAATACAATAAGATGCAGCATTTAGGAGTATGGATTGAAAAGGATTCTGTTAAGGCAGTTAAGAATATGTGGGAAGAGACTAAAAAGAAAGAATACAAAAAACTTTGAAACTGGAAACTCTTGTTTACTTATATGAACAGTAAGGTACAAGCGGTGAAAATGGTTATAGCCCCTTTAGTTTTATATACAGGTTAGGCATATTTTTATTAACCATAGGAGAAGCCGTGGACTGCAATTCAATAAGCGTGGAATAAATTTATTTGTGAGTGAAGAAGACAAAAGTTAAGTGGGATCTAAAGGTATTACTGCTCAATGCTAGGAGTCTAAACAAAACTCTGCTTCCTGGAAGTTCTCTTCAGCCTAGAGAATGCTCTCTGCGTGGTCACTGAGACATGGTTTAAAGCCAAGGAGAGCACACTAACAGTGTAAGGTTATAATGCCTTCCACACATTTAGACCAGACACTACATAGGGACTATGGCTAGGCTTGTATAGGCCCTAGGGCTGATAGCCTAGCACCAACCTATGAACCTATAAAGGTGGAGGTGTCTAGATTTACATAAAAAAAATAGATATACCTCAAGGCTGGTCAAACAGGACAATGGATTGGAGCTGCTCTATGTTCAAATCACCATAGGCAAAATCCAATACCACTTCCTTGCAAGTTATAGGTCCTCCTCTATGACCCAGGAAACCCATAACATGTACTTAAATGTATTGGAAACACTCACCATCCAGCACAATACAATATTCATGGGCAACTTTAATTACCCCACTATTAACTGTGAATCCTATACGACACCAAACGTACAGGCTCAGAGATTCCTTGATTTTGTAAACACAAACTTCTTGGACCAGACTGCCAATACCAGCCAGGGGTGCAACCATACTGGATCTGGTCCTCACTAATATGGGAGAGTGCTGCACACCCTCTACCGTAATGTCATTCCTGGTAAAGTCAGACCATAAAATGGTCTCTCATTGAAGTAAAAATAAAACTTGCACCAAAAGCTAAACCTGCAATATTCAGGAACTACTCTAAGGATAACTTCCTGCTATTAAGTGATCACTTGGCAAAATTTAAAGTCCCTATAAACCCTGAGAACACTGCTGCCTATGCAGAACTGTTCACAGAAACCCTGTAAAAGCACGTTAATGGCTGCATAGAGGCAGCTGTACCCACCAGGATAAAGTACAGAACTAACTAAAAAAAAAAGCCACCCTGGTGGAATCACAAAATCAACAGGCTGTATAACAGAAGGAAGAAAATCAAGGTAAAAATTAGGAGGTGTAGCACCCAGCAGGATAAAAAGACTCTCATCAAACTAAACAAACAACTCACAGCCATGCCCGACCATATGCAAAATGACCTGGTCTATGAGGCCATGCTGTTGTATATATATGAATTAGTGGACATTTTTCCAAAAATAGTAATAAAAAATATATATAATATTATAAATAAAAAGTAAAGGAACACAGTGATTTACCTCATGAGGCTTTTGAGCTTCAGTATACAAGAAATAGAATAAATTTCATTCAAGCCCGGATGGCAACAGGCTCTAGTATGGAGTTGCCATAACTCCCTTTTCTCCAACAATAAAGAAGTTGGACCGCCCCTCAAGTCACAAATTTGATCGTCTATGGCTTTAAATTTAAAGGAATGCTGTGGGAAACTTTCCAAATGTCTGGCCAATGCGTTTTCCTTTTTTAACCTTCTAATACTGTTATAAGTGTTCATAGAGTCTCTCCCTCAGTTTCCTGTCCATTTTGCCTATATAAAAGGCAGGACAGGTATTACACTGAGCGAGATAGACCACTCCCTTTGAATTACAGTCGAACTTCTTGTTGATTTTATAACTGACATCTCTAATTGCAAAATTTTGGCCAGCATCTACCTGTGGACAATATGAACACATGCTACATTTCCACATTCCATTTCTACTCTTTGGATTTAAAGGTTTCCAGCTTCTTTGTAGTATACTTTTTAAACTGGCACCTCTTCTAAAGGTGACCCAGGGTACATCCCTCCATATAGAGGACAGGCTATAGTCAGATTTTACTAGTTCCCAATTTTTATAAATAATAGACCTAATTCCATATCCATTCATACTAAAAGTAGTTATGAAATTTGATGAATGAGTATCCCTCTCCACATTAATGCTAGGTTGAACCTCAGTAGAATAACTGTAGAGGCTATCTGCTCCTACTGGGCCTCCCAAAATAGGTTGGTAAACCCCTCTTATTTTCTTTTCTTTCACTTCACTTATAAGGTCTAATACTAAGGTGGATGGATAACCTCTCTTAACAAACATATCTTCCAACCTACTACACTCCATGTTGAAGTCCACGTCAGTGGTCACCATGCGGGCTGCCCTGACCAGTTGACCCTTAACCACTGATCGTTTCTGGAAGAGTGGATGGTTGCTAGTAAAGTGAAGTAAGGCATTGGAGTAGGTCTCTTTTCTATAGATCTTTGCAATATAACGTTTGTTTGTGTGGTCTTTACTAAGGTCTACATCTAGGTATGCTATTCTTTCCTTTTCAAACACATGTGTAAGTTTTAAGAAATTAGTAGTGTTATTCAAATAAGTTACTAACTTGGATGCCTCCTGTTCTTCACCGTCCACTAACATAAATATGTCATCCAAGAAGCGTGTGTAAAAGGATATTTTCCCTTGGATGTCAGGTTTCCTTAAAATATACTCCCTCTCCCAATATGCCATCACTAAGTTAGCAACACTGGCTCCACAGGGGGACCCCATCGCCACCCCTGTTTCCTGTATATATAACTTGTTGTTCAGTGTAAGATAGTTGTTAGTTAACACTATGTCCAAAAGTTCACATAGTAAAGTGATTTGGGGGGGGTGGGGCCCCCAATTCACCCAACAGTAATCTAATCCATTCTATTCCTTCATCCTGTGGAATAGAAGTATATAAATCCTTGACATCAATTGTAAGGAAATTAAGGTAATTTCTAAAGCCTATTTTTTGCATATTTGCTAGAAATGACCAAGAATCCTTACATATTTGGGTCTCCTGTTGTACATATTTTTTTAAGGTAAAAATCTATGAATTTCACTAGGGGGTATGTTATACTATTCCTAGCATCTACCAATGGTCTCATGGGGGGGTCTTCAATGGATTTATGTATCTTAGGTATCCCAAATAATATTGGGAGCCTAGGTGAAAGCATAGTAAAAAAATTATATGTATTCACGTCTATTCTGGCTTCAATAAACAGTTCTTCAAGGTGGGAACGTATTCTACTATATGCTATATTTAATTGATTTCTTGATACTTCCTCATAAGTTACGGACGTGACTATTTTTTCCATTCTTTCCATATAGTCATCAACGTCCATGATGACTAATCCACCCCCCTTGTCTGGTTGCATAACTCTAACGTGTGCCTCCCTGACAAGGAGTAGGGCCCGTTTTTCTTCACTAGTGATATTATATATATTATTCCTAGTTTGTCTTTGTGACAGAAGTTGAAACAAATCTAGCTCACAAACACGTTCGAACAAACCCAAAGTATGGTGGACAATATGTACTGGAAACATGAAATGGATAATTTGTTGGATTATTTGAGCCAAAATATATAGCCAAGATTAAGTTTTCTAGTAAACAACTTCTGGTCCAGGATTGTTTCAGCAACAGACGCCCTTCTCGATGGTACAAAAGTTTGTCCTTTTGCTAATAAGTCTGCCAACAAGGTG
The DNA here is from genome assembly GCF_019279795.1 of Protopterus annectens. Lineage (NCBI taxonomy): Eukaryota > Metazoa > Chordata > Ceratodontiformes > Protopteridae > Protopterus > Protopterus annectens. The sequence continues at coordinate 908,937,732 of NC_056748.1, read as the reverse complement.
TCAATAATTAATGAAGAAAAATTAAAAATTTTAAAGTCACCTTTAGAATTATAAATGAGTCTCACCGCTTCAGGTCTGTACTCCATTGTTTCATCTACTGGTACATCTGCACAGGTGTCTTGTATGAGACATGTGGTAGACCTTGCCTCAGGTTGTACCCTGAGGCTGGTTTCCGAAAATTTCGATTAAATTTTGCTCCATTTTGCCCTGGTTGGTGGTCATTTTCACTGCCTCTGTTAGATGGTTGATTGTTGTTACCTCCCTCAGAATGTTCATTATGTTGGCTTTCCTGATGGTTGCCATGAGCTCCGTTGTTATGATCCGTTTGGACGCCTGGCTGGTAATCTCTTCTATTAACTGGCTCCTTCCGTTGGTCTGATATTCCAGTTTGGGAGACAGGAGGTTTAGGATATGCTATTCCTGTTTTGTACGCTTCCTTGTCTCTATTTAACTTCTTCACTTTAGTGCTCTTCAATTTAACCAAGTATGAATTAATGCTAGAAAAGCATCTATCATATTCATATTTATACCGGTTAAAGTCCAAGTCACTTTTTATTTTTTCATCCAACACAGTAATTTATTTTATTAGGATATCGGCTGCCAACTGGTAGTGTTTAATAATAATATCCAATAGTTTGAGTCCATGTTTGTTAAACAAACTGAGAAGGTCTTTGTGAAACAAAGAATTCTCAATAAGACCAGTGGGGTATTGCCACGATCTGAGGCCCTTCGGCACAATTCCTTCATTGACACACTCTTTGAAGTATGTTATTTCTAATTGCAATTTTTTATATTTCATAAGCTTCAAGTCAAAATTCTTTAAACAATCTACCAAACTTGATGGCCCCTCCTCTATTGTGGCATTAGTTGTTACCGGGGAAACTTCTTGTAAGTTTGGTACTTCGTTGAGCCAATTTTTCAGTTCAGGCCACGAAGGTCCTTTAAATCCCGTTACAGGGAACGAAGCATTTTAATTGAAATGTGATTTCAACTGTAATTGAAATGTGATTTTTTTAAAAAGTGGAAATTTGTTGAATCTTGTTGTTTGTCTGAAGTCCTGCTAGGAGCAGAACGAAAAGTGGAAATTAAAACTGAAGGGTTTAGCTTTTAAAACTTTTATGTTTTGCTTGGTCCATTGAAGGTCAATATTGATACCATTTGGATTGTTTTAATAGAAGTGGTGCAGTGAGGGTGTGTTCATTTGTCTCCGTTCTTTTTCTGGAACAAGCACCTCAGCCATGTGAAGCAGAGTTCCTCCCTAACCCAATTCAAGTGTAACCTGGATAACTGGATAGGGAACAGGACATTCATCCCTGGTTTGCCACTCTAATGGACATAGGCAACCTGTAAATGGTTCATCTCCCAGGCCCCTGATTGTAAATGTTTCATCTTCCAAGCCCCTGCTTACACTTATCAAGGGTATCAGAAGTTGTCAGAGATCTGGGATGCATGGCTAGGCCTAAAATACCCTTATGATTGTTAGCCCAGTAAACACCTATGAACCTACAAGAACCCATCATTGAAGGAGATGATATAGTATGACCTGCTTTAAATAGACTTTAGACCTATCCAGTTAAGGCGCATATATGTAATGCAATAGTAAGTTATAAATCAGAGGAAAGGAATGATGAGAAGACAAGGAAGAAGTCTAAGAAATACGGAAAGAGAAGGATTTTAATGCGAATCCTTAAGGAGAATAACAACCATGAAGATTATTATATTCATAACGTAGCAGAAAGTATTTTAAGAACCAAATCAACATGGGGCTGGAGAAAGGAGATTTTGCCAATGGGAGTGACTGCAAATGCAGGTACAGAAATAGGGAAGACGGAGCTAGAATTTACTGGAGAAAACTGCCGAAAGAAACAAGGTACTGAGAGCAAATAACTAGAAAGGGAAAGGTAATGGAGTGGGATGAGGCCAAGCAGAAATTTGGACTTCGTTTAGAGACTGCCTTCCCTACCAGGGATTGATACAAGACTATTGACAAAGAGAAATGGATAGGGAAGTGCTAAGCTCTGGACAAGTTTTACTTGAGTCTAGAATAGAAGCTGTTGTTAAAAAGGGGATAATTAGGTATACACAATGCATGATAGCTATAAGAATCAATCAGATGAAGTTAGAAAAGATTGGGAACACAGAATGGAAAGGCAATTTACAAAGGAACAATGTGAAGACATCTGTTTGACTCTCAACATATGCAACAAATCCAAAAGTTTTAGAATTTTTGTGTGCGCTTGTATAGGTATTTTTATACCCCAGCCTGACTAGAGAATATTTCTGCAGGTGTGATGGGATACAGAGTAGTAACTGTGTACAGACTTTCTGGCAGTGTAACGAATTGGCAGATTTAAATGTTTGGGGAAGCAAATGGTTGTAACTCAGGAAATTATACTTTTTAGCCTAAACACAAGATCGGAATTTCCAAGACATAGTAAGCCTTATTAAATTTAATGCCATCAGCTGCCAAAAAAGCAATTACTAGAAATGAAAAACAAAATCTAAACCAATTACAACTGAAGTACTAAGTATTATAAAGGAAATAAAAGAACTGGAGGTGGGATCTTGAGAAAGGGGAAGGAACAAATTACATAAAAATAAATGAATTTTGTGTGAACACATGCAGACAAATGTTCAGAAAGAGGAGTGAGGATTCAAGGTAAGGAAATGGGTAATTCAAGTAATGCCAGACAGCTAGAGTGAATTATATTTGTTAAAAAGAAAGAAAACATTTATAACCCACAAGAATGAAAAATGTAAGAATCAAAAATGTTAATATGGTTTTCTTTTCTATTAATACATGGGTTCATATGTCTTAAATGATAATTTAATATACCATTTAAGAAAAGCATTAAAAAAAATGGTTTGGGGGTTAGCGCCATTTTTAGGCCACGTCTAAGTGCATGCAATGAACTTTCAGTAAACTACTGATATGCAAGAAATTAGGGCTCTCCAGAAAAAAAATCAAGCCATCTTACTCTAGCAGCAGTGGCAGCTCATTGGTTTGTTCTCATCCCATGATACTTGCCAGCTTCAAAGAACAGCCACAGACCCTGGTCTGGGTGGGGGTGGTGAATGGGGAGTCCGGGTTCACAGGATTAAGTCCATGGACAGTGGAGATTGGGGGCTTGCAGAGGGTCACAATGACTCAGATCATCAGCCTAACAAATAATCTGCAGCAAATTAAATAAAACCTTTAAAATATATAAATAGCAGACTTCCCAATTTGTGCTGGCAGTAGTGTTTGTAATTCAATTTATGCAACAACATAGTTCATTCATGTAAAGAAGTAAAACACTTTAGATTCCACTCTAAAAGCCAAGAGAGATTCTTTGACTTGCACAGCCCTGCTTCTGCACTAACTAAGCACCTCATCCTCTAGATTAACAACCAATAACACCTCCACATTTTTTGCCGCAAAATTGGAACTCCTTTCTGTGGTGAGTGCAAGAAAAGTTTTTGCTAGCTGGATTCTTGCTTCTTTATAAATATAATTTTATAGTTTCAGATGATCCACTTAATTTCACCTCTGAATTTTCCTACTTACACTTTACGGTTCATTGCTTTAAATCCTAATCCACTCCATTATTTATGATCTTTAGATACATACGGAAATTGAATATACATGTGCTTGATAAGGCTGGTCTCCAATTTTGACTTCATATTACATATCTGCAACTAAAACACATTTCTTCTGGGCATTGTGCCAAAAACATACTACCCAACACCTTCCTAATGAAAGAGCAAAACAAAACTGTCACATACTGGCCAAGTAGTTCTACTGAGACACTGTGACCGAGATTAATGTACAAACTTTTCTAAACTGCTTTGGAAGATGTGGCTACCCCTGCAATACCATCCATTTCATTTAGAATACAACTGGGCAAGCCAAGCTACTTACACAAAGACAGAATTTTCTACGAGTAGGAGCGTCTGCGACTGGCAACATATGAAATATTAATCGATGGAACTATTTATGTGCAGTACATCTACTTGCATCAGAATGTGTAGGAGTACAGGGCTGGAAAACATTATTTAGAAAATCTGACTTGAACAGTCTGCAGTTAATAGAGCTGGAACATTTGGGAAATTATGTGGCATACTGGAAGTATCAACTGAAATAAAAGTACTCCATTCCAGAAAGATTTGGAGGTCATACTATTACTTTGCAGACTGTTAGAAAAGGACAGCTTTCTATTCCTACTGGTAGGTAAGCAATACGTACCTTTTCCAGCCATGACTAAATGGATTTGCCCTTAACCTTGTAATGCAAACTACTAGAGACTGTGTGTGCTTATCAAGCAAAGAGTTCTTACAAGCAGCATCCCTTTCCAACACAATAGCTTCAAATTCTACTCTAATCCCATGATTGCAAGAGTACTTTAACAGATTGTAAAGAAAGCAACTTTTATCAGTGATGCATAAATGGAGTTACTGAGGTATTCAAGTGACTTCAGATATTAATACAATGGAGCAGGAAGTCATAATTTTTGTTTAGTGTACTAGTGCCCTATGGATCAATCTTCTATGACTAAAGTCTGACATATGATCACACAGAGTTGCTGCCAAGTTACCCATAGCATAAAGAGTTTGGACAGGAGAGCACATTACCTAATCAAGCTACTTTTGCCAGTGTCTGGGTGGTATTGCAATACGGCATCTCAGATACATAAAAGGGTAACAAAAATATAAGAATAGCAAACAAAAAATAATTTGGCAATGCCAAACAAAAATTAACTCTATAATAAAAAAAAAGGGTACTTGCGTATTATCGCAACCAGATTTTTGCTATAATACCACTTGCTTAGTGTTATCGTAATCTGATAGTGTTGTACAAATGTCAGGAAACATCTTAAAATTAAACCGATAACCTGTTTTGTACCCGTATGAGTCTGTGATATAGATGAAAAAGGTCCGAAAAAACATGTATGACCGTTACATTCTTCAGCATTTGCTGCTACAAAAAGAAAAGTGGGAAAGGAATGTTCAGCGGGCGGCGGCACACTATTCAGTTAAGCTTCACCACCCTGGCAATAAACTACATAAAGAAACACAGCAGCATGTTTTTATTTTTGGTGGGGGGGGGGGTTACACATTTTAATCCCAGAAACACATCTGAAATTAATTAATCCAATAACCTGTGTTGTACCTGTACGAGTCTCAGGAAAACCGTTGACACAGCAGTGATATATATATATATATAGCTGAAAAAGGTCCAAAAAAAAAACCACATGTATGACCGTTACATTCATCAGCATTTGCTGCCATGAAGAAAAAAAAAAAAAGGGAAAGGAACATTCAGCGAGAGGCAGCGGCACACTATTCAGTTAAGCTTCACCACCTTGGCAGTAAACTGCATAAAGAAACAGCATGTTTCTATTTTTGGGGGGTGGGGGGGGGGGGTTGTTATACACATTTTATTGAAAACACTGTAGAAAAAAAGATGTATTGTTAAGGGAAACACACTATATATAACACTTATAAACCACTAACGGTCAAAAAACAAAATCGGGAAGCAAGTGGTATTATCGCAAAAATCTGGTTGCGATAATACACAAGTACCAAAAAAAGTTTTAAAAAGTTTCTCTCCAAGTAGGACATTTCTTGTGGAAATGAGGTGCAGTGTAGATGCCCATTGCATGCCCCACCAATGGGCTGTCTTAGGGCATGCAAAAAATGGGCAGGACAAAAACCAAAAAACTTAAATCACCACCGATGGCTACATGCATGATAGTCCCTCCTGGACAATGTTCACCCCTTGTGAATAAGTAGGCCAGCTGCTTGAGAGGAAGGCTTATGCTCACTGAGTTACATTCCAAACACAGATGCCTTTATTTAATTTATGGTTGTGTTTCCAATTAGTTGTGCAATATAATGAAGACTGACTATGGGCTATAAGGTATTTTGAGTGATGTGAAGGGTTAATACTAGTTTTAGCCAAGATGTCCAGTCTACCAGTTCCCTTATATAATGTCATCTCTTGATGACCGGCATTACCAAGCCTTTAGCTCCCTCTTCAGTAATGTATATACATAATGCTTTTCCCCATCACTGTTTTTTTTTTTTTTTTACTTTTCTCCATAGTTGATTACCTGACATGGTCTGATGAGCCTTTGCAATTTTCACAGCAACACAAAAATGAAATGGGGCATTCCACTACAGTGCCACTGTGATGTTCTGTGAGGCTTTTGTTCTTACCCATGTAATCTTCACTGAAGTGGTTTTAATTAGGGAAAGAACATTTTACAGTCAGTAAGTTATACGAGGCTTTATCACAATGCGCCTTCAAGGGCACAGACATTTGCCTAATAAAGGTCAGAGAGTGCACAAACCTGCTCTGCTTCATAACAAACTGTTTAGGTTGTGCTATAATTGGCCCAGATGGCTCAGTTAAGGCCGTGATTAGCATACCATGAATTTATTTGTATGCACTTCTGAATTTTTTTTTTTTTTGTTATGTGGGAAATGTATCCAGAAGCCTTCTTTTTTAACGAAGATATCTTCCACTGTTGACTGGCTGATTTGTTTTTTTTTCTTTTTTGTGTGTGTGGAAAGTTGGTTATAGAATAGGAAAGTTCTGGAAGTTTAAGTGGCATGTGAATTTACTGGGGGTACTTCTAAAATCTTTGCAAACTGGTAATCTGGGAGTGATTTCCCTGACCAAGGGAGGAGTATCTCAGGAAACTGGTGCATTACATTCTACTTGATGTGCACCCTTCACATTACAAGTTCTACAGGTGGAGAGTGTCTGCCGTGTACATCTGTATACTGTGTAAAATTATACAGACAGCTTTTGTATTTCCTGTCAAACATTTCAGCATACAGGACTGTATTCTTTGTTTCATTGCTTCCCTTTTGAACAGTACACTTACCCAAGCCAGCAACTAATTCAATGACAATGAATGATTTGCAGCAAAACTCCCCTGAAACACCTCTGCAGGAGGCAAGCAACCCTTTACACTCCCAGTATGGGTCCTCCTTACTTAAATATACTGACTCGGTTAAACAACCAAGAGGAAAGGATAAACACCTTGAAAGGGTTACATTACACAGACAGTGATCTTGCAGTACTGGGGGAAATAGGATCGGGGACTTGCGTATGAAAAACAGTTCCTGACCAATCACAGGGAAAACTGATTTTATCTGATGAAGCCAATTTCAATCAAGAAAATAATGTTTTGGCACAGAATACAGGTTATTTCAGTTCAGCAACTGTCACTCTTACATAGTGTGCATGTCTCAGGTTTGCAATGTTGTCAGAAAAAAAAGGAATTTGGTTCTGTGCATCCATGATTTGGGCTGCTTCCTGTGCTTTTTCAGATTTGTTTCCACTGATTTAATTACTGGTCACTGAAATGTTTTTGAAACTGGACATGAGTGGTCTGCAGATTACAACAGTCAGTTAAGTTAAGTAAGTTTTCATCTGTGATTTCACTTTCTGCGGGGATTAATGTTTGAAATATGTGAGCACAGCTTCAGTGTGATCTTTGATCATTCCACCAAGTTTCAACATGCAAAATACAATTTCATTAATTAATTTAAAAAATAATTAACTGTCTTGTCTACAATCTTACTTTAATTCAAATCACTTTCATAAAACCCCATTATGTACACATTTTTAAAATAATGAGTTAAGTTCATGTCAGGGCTCAGCTCCTTGACCCTTGTTTTCTATAATTCTTTACATTTACTTTTCAGCTGCTACATTTATTAACATTTTTATTTGCATTTTTTACCAGGATAGAGCTCCAGTCTCTATGGATCTTTTTCATGTGCAGCCCAGGAAGGCTGTTTAAGTGACTTGTTCAGAGTCACATAGATAAGTAAAGACTGAGGGAATCAAACCCTGGACCCGAAGAAGCAGCTTGTTAACAATTCCTTAGTCTTATGCACCAACTGCCAAACAATGCCAAATTTGATTTTTACCTTAAATTTTATGTTGCTGTCTGAATTTCTGTTTAGGTCTCTACGATTCATACCTCAGTTTTTTTTCTTAATCTTAGTCATACAGTTCACTGAAATTGTTTTTACAGTTTTTTTAGTACTTTAACCATATTAACTTTGTTTTCCGATTGTTTAACTTTTATTTCCTTAGTAAATGTATACTTTATTAATACTAATTAACCTAGAAATTTCAGTTTAGAGATGCATATGCAATTCCCTTTGCTTAACTGATTTTCTTAAGTCTTTGCACTGATTTCTCTGGCAGAGATAAGTGAAATGTGCACAGTGTATTTGTTCCAAAGGTAGGATCCATGACGGGCTTGGTTCGCCCACAGATGTGACAGTCCTGCTTTACTCCCACACTCCATCCTTGGCAGCACTCACTGGGTATACGAGTGGTGTGAGGGCCATATACACAGAAACGCACTGTGCATACAAGAAATCTGATGCTGCAGGTGACACATCCTCACTTTTCTCCTCTAGTTTACCCCTTCTCCTTCCCAACCCACCAAAGCAGCCCCACAATGGGGGTAGTGCTAGTCAAGGAGGTTTCCAGAACCCTTCACACCCTGCCAAGGCAGCCCCCTTCAGGAGAGATGAAATACAAGATAGGGAGGATACAGACACTGGGGTATGGGGAATTACTAAGCAGACTGGTCAGCTGTGCCACAGGATAACAAGTTACTGTGGACTACAAATGCTATGTCCCCTTTACAGAATTATAGACTAATGACCTGTTTATTTATGTGACATATAATAATATCATGGGCACAAAGTATAAATAACATTTCTGAGCAGAATCAAGACAGTAGCCTACCAAACCTATAGGCAGTAGCAGTAACCTGGCAAGATATGTCAGCATGCAAGTAATTCTGGAGCAATGCACTTGAGACACGTACCACATTCAAATGTGCGATGCACGAAACTAATTAGGAACAGGATACTTCAGATAAATACCACTTCCAAACATTCACAGCATGAACATGTTTCAGCAACACAGGACCTCTTTACAGCATGCAAAACAGCTGAAGTGCTACTTTTAGACAAAAGGTTAAAGATGACGATTTGACTAAAGTGCATTGTACACAACCAGCAATACTATCAGCACAGCATTTTTATACACCTGTTACAGACTAGCACCACAATGCAGGCATACAAGACTTTGACACATCTGAAATTACAACCAAGGCCTCAATCAAGTGCAGCTTACTGTTAGCAATAAAACAACAGTGGGCAAATTTGCAAAGCTAGCCGATAATATTCTCAGCTTTCTTGTGGTTTACATGTCTTTCAAATAACCTGGCTGCAAACCAACCCTGGATTCCACAAGAAAGCACTTATTTACTGCATACTTGCTACAAACCAACCTTGGATTCCACAAGAAAGCACTGATTATTTACTGCATACTTGCTTACCTGAAGTACCACATAAAGGGTACACCATACTGACAATAGTTGTGCATGTTTATCATACTATGCATCGTTCTACAGAGCTTCACAAAAATACATTTTGTAGGGGACACCATTATTGTGTCTAGAATTTTTTTTTTTTGCCAACATAAAATTGAATTTGTAAGAGGCATGAACTGTCCTTAAAAGGGGGAGTGTATCCAATGGTGTCTCATGTATTACTATGTGCTTTTGTTAGTGTGACCAGGAGGAATCTAATGACCACCACCCCCACGACTAAGCAGTTCAGATGCAGCCACAACATGCATGACGCCGCTCAATCTCTTAGCACAAGAAATCTTGACTAAGCCAAAAATAACGGGGAGAATGGGGAATCAGAGACCAATTTTAATTATTGTTTTTATAAAATTAGAAAGATGCTAGTATACCAGGTTTTGCAACATCATGGATTCAGAAGGATATGAAGTCTAAAACACAAATGCCTTATTTAGTGACGTCAATCCTTTGCTAAAAAACCACAAATGTTATGATGAACAGACCACAAATATGAGGGAAAAATCAGGATATTCTTAAAAATCTGGACAGCTACAAGGTATCAGGCAAAGAATTACTTAAGTTTCTGTTACATTACACCCAGCTGTGGCAAACGTCTGCATCCTACCCACAAACAAGTGCTACGGCTGGCCACTAAAGCCTTCTTCCTTGCTTTAAAGGTAGAAATGACAACTAAATAAATAAATAAAAACACGACATTATTAGTTGTATATTTGCTTCCTATTTGAATTGGTTACAAAGAAAAGGTAAAGTACAGCAAAATGCAGACTCAGTGCTCAGTTCGTCTGTCCTGTTTTATAGGGCAGTGTTCATCTGTTGTTTATTATACCCTGCGGTACTTTCAAAAGGGGGAAAGTCAAGAACACTAGCAGAAGAAAGCTAATGTACAAATCCAGTGGAAATAGGTTGAAATTAAGTTACAACTTGCTACCAGGTTACATACTTCAAGTGAAGTAAGGTAAACTTACAATATGTTCAGGAGCAGATAAATAAAGCCAGTGCCTTATCAAAGATCAGGGAACAAAGAACTAAGCACAGAAAGCAAACTTATTCCTGGACCTAAGGATGTGGATTCCAAACAGAAAAGGATCCACGGGTACTGAAGCAAACCCTCAGACTCGCCAAATGTAATGCGCATTGCACACATCAATTTTATTCCATGCAAATGTAGTTCTCACAGTCCTACAACTACATGTATACCTGTAAGTATCATCAGGTTTACAAAGATGAATTTTGATACAGGGTTTTTAACAACACTTGCTTAGTAATACAGGGAAAGCTATGTCCTACATTTGGTACCACCAGTTTACAGCTGTACAAAAACAGTGCAAAATGCTGTCTACAGCAGAAATGGTAAAAGTAAAGCCTTTTTAAATTTTTGCCAATTTCAATTTATACAGATTGTAGTCTTTCATAGCATAGTCCAATTTCTTAGTCCGTTATTTGCATAGACACTGACAATTAGGTCAAAGCAGTTACCATTTCAGTTCTAAATATTTTGGAATCTCTCTCTAAGTAGTCTGCAAGGACAATAAATAACTCAAGAAAGGAAAGAACTTTAAAAATGCTTATCAATTAAAAAGCAGTACAAAGAAAAATATTTAGTTTTAAACTATATAATTCAATATTTATCTGAGAAGGTAAGAACAAGCATGCAATAAAGATAATCAAATAAAATTATTAGTTAACAGAATGTATGGAAAATTAGAGTAACACTGGAAAACTCTAAAAAGGGCTAAGGGGTAACGGACAGAAAAAGGACACAGGTTATCCTAAATTGTTAAAATGAGAAGCAATGCCTACAAACAGATATTAGTTAAGAAATTATCATCATTTTAAGGCACATTTCAAGTGGCCCATCAATATACCAAAGTTCAAACAAAAAAAATGTATTATTTTTTTTTTTTTTGTGGCATTTATAGAAGCTGCTATGGCTTCTCCTCATTTACTGGACATACTGAACTAGGCTTTCCCCAGACTAACTTTGACTCATGTTCTGGACCAGTGTGGAGACTGAAGCATCCTGGAGCAGTATTATATTGCTGTCAAGGAGCGCTTTGCTCCCAAGGTCCCTCCCCCTGCAAACATCTATCCAGTCCCCAGAGAAAGTCATATAATACGCTAGCTGGTATATCATCCCTCCTCCTCCTTGGAGACTCTGTCCTTTGAGGGCATGCTGCTGCACATCACTGATCTTTATACGGAATCAGTAGTGAAGGTATGGCTGATGTATGACCATATCCCCTAGTTCTGGCAATCCCATCCTTCCTGCCTACTCTGTTTACACCCAAGCTGCTATTCAATCCCCAGTCACCTGGGCCACAGTCAAGACTATATTATTCTACAGGCTCCACTGCAGGCTCCAAAATATTTCTGGTGCAGATTAATTCTGGGTTGTGTGTTTTCCGTTTGAATATGTCACAGTTAACGACTTACTGAAATTATTGGACATATGACATGGATCTCTGACAAATTCCTGAAGGAAAAATTACTTGGATGTTCTAGAATTAAACTACTATTCTGTTTACAAGGTAATAAGTTAAAAAATCACCTAACAGCTAAAAATCCTATATTCCATACACAACAAATAACAGAAACAAGGGCAAAGGTTCTTTTTCAGGAGAAGCTTGAATAGCTTATATAACAATCTACAAAGCCTACTGCACCTTGCAGTAAACAAATCTCAGTTTGATTTTACTTTGGTTAAACCCAATGCATATCAGTCACAACAGGATGGAAGCAAAACAGGTCTACTCTATTTTTTTAAGATCTGATAAAGGGCTTTGAGGATGAGACTCTTAAAACTCCTATCCATTGTCTATAATGAATATTGCCTACTAAGACTATTGCAACTAAATGGATCCTTTTAAACATGCCCATTTTGCAAAATATGCTTTAACATGGATCCATTTTAAGACATTTTATTGAATCCTGAGATTATATACATGTATCTTTATAGTGGTTGTGTAGTTCATATTATATCTGAAACTGGTCATCTGTACTAGCCTACTCATTTAACTGTCCGGTTTATGCTACTCTGTACCAAGCCTAAGTTTAGGATTCATCAAATAGACTGAACTGAATCAAACTAAATTCTCTGTTAAGTAATTCTTAAACTCTGTTACACTTTAACAAGAAAGGGAATTCTGAATCCAAGTGTATATGTATTTTTCTGGACATTCTTTTGTTACTCTTAGGGCTGCATCATGACTGCGGCATTAATACAGAATGATGATGCAACAATTACTGGTAGGGTCAACACAGTGATTGTTCCTTTTTTATCAAATGGCTCTAAGTCTACTTAGAGGTGGTTATTTTCAAGTGAATGTTGGCGTCACAGCAAAACATTATATTTAACTCGCATGGCAATATGGCAATGCTATTATGTGACTTCCCCATAGTAGTAATTACCAGGTATCAACCCCCCCCCCCAAACAATCAACAGAACTTAGTCTACATTGAAGTTAAAAGTTTAAAAGAAAAATTGCTGGTTGCCACAGAGAAATTACTGTATATTCATTTCTTGATAATTTAGTGTTTGATACCAACACTTTTTTTTTTTGAATTACCACCTGCCCTCTTTCAGATGCTAAACTGTGAAGAAAAGAGCCCTCACAACATTCGTGATGATCTGGGGTTAAGTAATAAGGTCTGTGCACCACAGGAAATGCCTCAGGAGATGGAAGATAGTGTTTGTTTGTCCTTCCTTGGGGATGTGGTTACTGTTTTTTGGAGGACCTCTGTGCGACTGCAACCTGGCAAACACAAAGTGGTGAAGCTGACATGGCTGCCAAAAGTTGGGTACTACAGCTTGCCAAGCAAAGCAAACATTCTATATGTGGAAGCCTATACGCTGGGACCAGCAATGCAGACTCTCCTTCACTGAACAACTGAACTGCCAAAGGGAGGGACATTATACATAAAAAATAATACTAATCCAAAACCTGCCAAGACAACAGGATGACAACAGTAAGCTCTTAACCCCACTAAGGTTTTAATGTTATCAGGATGTGCACTAAAACAGACAAGGGTGTAAGTGTGTTTTTTTCTTATTCATCTCTGTTATCTTTATGCAGAAATCTCCTTCCCTTAAATTGGCATAAAAGTTTACTTTTCATACATTAGGAATCCACATGGTTGAGATCCTTTATCTTCTTCAGGCAGGCCATTCATGTAACATCTCATACTCTTGAAAAAATTTTCCAATTTTGTCTCAGATTACTTTTAAAGTTGATCACAGCTACCAAATAACGTTATCCATTCAATAATCCTCAAAGGAGATTTTGCCAAAGGATAAAATAAACCATGGATATAGCAAAAATATATTTAGTGCTTTTATTCTTTAATTTGTCAGAACTTCTTCAGAATAAATATTTAAGAAACCATACCTCCTTTATATAGCATCACAGTCAGATGACCAACCCCAATTAATTAACATTCTGTTTAAAATATATGCAAAATATAAATAAATTATAATGACAGTACATCAATCACACTTATAAACACATTTTAAATTGAAATGTATATATATATATATATATATATATATATATATATACATACACACGCACACACACGTGTATATATATATATATATATATATATATATATATATATATATATATATATATATATATATATATATATCTACACATTTTTTTTTCTTCTATAACCCTTGAGACATTGTACTATGAAATATAGGTAAAGAGAAGACACTGTGTTAGTGAAAAAAGCAGGAAATAATCTTTTCTATGGTACTCTCAGGGTCTTTGTAGAAGAGAAGGTATCCAACAAGTTACTGAGAACCGTGAGTCTTACAACCAAAGCCATAAACAGGATTTTGAAAAGGGTAGTCAAAAACTTGAATATTCTTCTACATACTATCAGTGATTTTTGATTGGAACTCCTGCAGATGTTTGTGAAACCTATGACAGTTGTTATGTAGGCAAAATTGTCAGAAAACATTTGTAAAGAATATACAAGCATATCAATGCTATTAAAAATGTGATTTAAGCAATGCTTTAGCCAAACATGCAAAAGACTGTCAAAACTTCAAGAAATTTATATGTTTTGTTCTTGATCATGTGCATATGAATTTTAATATAATGTTAGAACATAAAGAAGCAAAATGGCAGCTTAGATTGGTTTCTGATAAAAACAGGACTAAATGAGCATATTAATATTAAATGTTTTTTAATGGCTCAAAAGTTATAGAAAAATATATAAACTGTATAAACTGTATATTATTTCAATTCAAAATGTGTTTATAAATGCGATTGATGTACTTTTTTTTTTTACGTTTAGGTGGGTAGTGTCCAGCTGGGCAAGTAGCCTGTTTTCAGCGGAGACCCAGGGAGAAAAGCTCCATAACAACAGTACAAAAAAGATTTTTGTAAATATTTGTAAAATGTTTGTACATACAGTTGCCTACAGTCACAATTTACAAGAGAATGTAAAACAGAAAACATTACATTTCCTAAGCCTTACTACAGACAGTAATATGAACTCAGTTTGATACATAACTAACATAAACCATTGTGGTATTTTCATTTGGTAAAAGTAAAACAAGGAGAATATAGCCAAAAAAGAACAGTTGATTGATGACTCAACATGCTAGCCAGGAATATTACAGGAGCATAGCCATTGTTGAGTAAGGTATTGCTTTAAGAGTTTTTATAGGTATGACTGTCTGTGTTTTTTACGATATTCTGGGGTATTAGCTTCCACTGTCTGGCTACTTTACAGGAGGAGAAGAGGGAGTCACCTAAGTAATTATGGCACTTTGTTACCTTGAGTATAAGTTTATCAGATGATCTAAGGGTCCTGGGGTTGGTATTCAGTTGCACTAGGTTGGAGAGTGTAGGGCAGTTTTTGGGTTTGTGGATGATGGAGTGGCCAGTGGTGAGCTGATTGAGGGATAACAGATTAGGAAATTCAAGCCAGTGTGGTTACTGAAGAGCAAGATAATGATGGGTCCTGTTGGGTATACTAGCAGCAAAGTTTGCTATTTCACTATAGCAGGAATCAAGTAGATGTAAATCAGACATGCACAGGTTAGTGAAAATTTGAGAACAGCAGAGAAGAGTAGATAGGAGGTGGAATATGGCTGTGGCTAGTCTGGCATTTTGAGTGAGGTAAGGTTTGGCCCTATAAAGTCTACCAAGTTTGATGTGAACTTTTTTAATAGCGAGTGATATGCGTTTATCGAATGTTAGGGTTGTTGTCTATTGTGACACCAAGTAGTTTTCTTTGGTTAACTGGGTCAATTACAGTGCCAATGGTGGAGTAGATGGAGAGTGGAGGTGGGCTGGCGTATTTCCTGTTGGAGAAGATCATTAACTTTGTTTTGTTTGGGTTTAGGATGAGTTGAAGTTCATTAACGTAATTTTCAAAATCTAGAAACGATTTTTGCAGTTTATCCTGGAGTTCCTCAAGTATGGGAGCAGAGCAAATAAGGGCAGCAGTGTCAGCATATTGAATGATAGAAGCAGATTTAGTGGCAGTGTTTAGATTATTTGTGAATATAATAAAAAGGAGAGGGCCAAGGATGGAACCCTCAGGAACCCCAACAGAGGCTGGGAGGAGTGTGGAGAGTTTATTACCCCATTTAGTTGCCTGCTGTTGATTAGTAAGGTAGCTAATGAACCAGCTGGGAGCTGTAGAGTTGAGGCTGAAGGAGGCTAGAGTGTCCAGTAGCAGTTGGTGGGATACCATCTCAAAAGCTCTGGACATATCAAGGGGTATAATAGAGACTACTTGTCCATTGCTTTTGAGGAGGTTGATCTAGTTAGTGAAATTTATGAGGGCTGTGGAGGTACTGTTTTGGACAGAAGCCATGTTGTAAACTAAATAAGAGGTTATTTGTAGTGAGGTGGTCTAGGAACTGCTTATGGATACATTCCTCTAGGATTTTGGCTAAGGTTGAGAGAATGGCAATGGGTCAATAATTAGAGAGATCTTTTGATTATAATTATAATTATTATAATTACTATAATTTATTTATATTTACATTATTTATATTTTGAATATGTCTTTAAACAGCGCATTAATTATTTGGGGTTGGTCATGTGACTATGATGCTTTAAAGGAGGTATATTTCTTAATTATTTATTCTGAAGAAGGTCCGACAAATTAAAGAATGAAAGTGATGAATATATTTTTGGTACAGCCATGGTTTATTTTACCCTTTGGCAAAATCTGCTTTGAACGCTCAGTGTGTTTTTAGTTTTTTTTATTATTCTTCAGCACTTTTGTGGTTTAATCCTAGATATTAGTTTAATTTGTTAAAATTAATCCTAATTTCCTGGCTTGCACACAGCAAACAAGTTTCACGTTTTTATATATTATTAGCAATGTCTTATATGTACAAACTTACTATATTTAATAAGTTAAATACTGCTGACCTGAAGTGATGAAAAGGAAATACAGTCTACTATTATAAACTGCAAAAATAAGTAATTTAAAGACAAATTTATGTGAAAAGAAAGGAAGATGGTAAGCAGCAGGCAAGACCAGGAAATCGGTTAGCAATATAATGTAAAAAGTACTGGTTAAGAGAAGAAATATATTGTACATAACAGTTGCAAGACAGACAGCACAAAAATATGAATGACAGCATTGTTTTACAGGTAAAGCTTTCAACCTTGAACAGGTAAGCCTAGTGCAGTTTGCTCCATAAGAATATGAAACCACACATGAGAAGTACTGTAGCATGTCACCATATGACTGTACACACAGCAAATGCCTATAAACCCGGCAGGTTCTAGCTACAGATGGGAAGTCTCTATGTACAACAGGGCACCTTGGTATCAGATTCTACC
The DNA here is from genome assembly GCF_019279795.1 of Protopterus annectens. Taxonomy (NCBI): domain Eukaryota; kingdom Metazoa; phylum Chordata; order Ceratodontiformes; family Protopteridae; genus Protopterus; species Protopterus annectens. Next base: position 908,920,505 of record NC_056748.1, on the reverse strand, counting down.
TGTTAAAAGCCAAAGACAGAATTATTAGTCAGTCTCCTGAAAACTGCTATGCACACTACATTTCAAAGTGAATAGTTCAGTGTATGCAAGCACCAGCAAAGCTGTACTTATTTATTTTTTCAGAAGGAGACATTGAAATGGGAAGAGTAAGGAACGTGTACAGCCCCATCTAGTTATTTCCACAACAAAGATTGGAATGCCAGATGAACTGGAATAGAATATGCAGTAGGTATGGCACAAAGAGCTGCTGACTAGAGCAAAACACAGTATTAAACAGCTTTTCAGAGCATATATTAGGCTGGAGAAATACAGAACTAAATATATCCGTCTAAGCTAGAAACGAGTCAGAGCACAAATAAGACATGCAGTTAACCCCCATAAACTGTCAGGATATGAAACTGTAATTGTTGACTACATGCTGCAGCTGTGTTTACAAGATACTAAAAACAGCTATGATATTAAACCAATGTACTCCATCCGTAAGTATGCAATAAGATCAGCACAGCAATGTATGGATATGACTGGACCAGAAATGCAATCTGCACACAAACAATACAAATACCTCCAATTTAAGGTCATAGGCAAAAAAAGGAAACAAATTTGGATTACTTTTTTGAATGTAATGATATCTTTCTGTTAACCTGTTTTAAGAGTGGGGGCTCAGGACTCCACTCCCTCTTCCAAAACACTTGCTCTCTGCAGTCCAATTTTCCAGGCATCAATACACAAGTTTTCTCTCCTGTGTTTCTAAAGCAGCATTTTATATGCTCTGGATTTGGTTTTCAATAGGCAAAATAAAAGCAGATATAGTGTACAAGCCCCTTATGGTTTGTTTGTTTACAGGCAATCCATCCCAGCATTTGCAAAAGAAACAAACAGTTGTCTTTTGTTTTGGTCCTAATAAAACCACACTGGTCTATGTACATCAAAAACAAGAAATGTTCTTTACCCCCTGTTTTGGAGTTTAGGGAAAACAAAGGTGACTGCCCTAAATCAAATTTTAGTCACTACTTCTGGCATGAAAAAGTGGTTGGTGCAATGGGACAAACCTGGTCTTGGGAAAAATCAAAAATGTCTCCCCTACATCAGTGCTTGCAGTTCTATTACTTTCCTAGCAGGTCACAGCCACTAACAACTGCATTTTCAAGGCACGTGATGGGGGTGGGGGGGTGGGGGTGGTTCAAATGCACTTAGGGTCAGTTTCTTTAAAACAGAAGAGATCACATGGTGGGGTAATGTCCCGGTTGGGAAGTCAAAGATGCAACACTCCTCTTAGAAAATGTTTCAGCGGTAACTGAGAATATAAAGGAGGATTCACAGGTAGGAAGGTCGATACAAGAACCGCATGCTCCAGTGATCTCAACCTCATTACCACAAGCAACAGAACGTGCTGGAGGGACAGGTTCATAACCCAGAGACTGCCCTTGCTATGGAATAGACTTCCCGTACATGTCGACCACCTCACTGGCCCTCTTCAAGAGGAACCTTGATGAGTGGATGGGAAATAGAAAATTCACCCCGAGGATCACTCCAGTGGCTCTACTCGACAGAGGCACTGGGAACTAAGGTCTGGTGGCACGATGTCAGGGTAATCCTATGGACTAGGTTTGTAAAGGCTCTAGGGCCATTAGCCTAGTACACACCAATGAACCTATAAGAACCATGAACCTTTAAAAATGATGAGATCTTTACAAAGAAGATCCGTCTTATGAGATACTTTAGGATCAATGACACTCCAGCTTGATTTGTGTCCTGGTGACTGAACAAGCCTGCAAAGTGCTAATCTTTTCCATTTTGCTAGATATTACTTGTGTTTGGGTTTCTAGATTCCCTTGTTTTTAGCACTTCTTCTGAAAATGTGCTTGAAAGGGATGAGTGCTATATTATCCAAGCTGTCAGCCTTGTGGTAGTCAGGTTTAGAGACCATTTTTCCTGGGGCAAAACATCTACACATAGAGGTGAAATACAGAGAGAACATTTTGAGAAGGCCCACCCACTTAGGTTCTTATCCTCTGCTCCTCCTCCCTCTCTCATTGCACTTTACTAAAAAAAAAAATTGCACTTTATTTTGCTTTTGCTTCTTCTTAAAAGTACTCAGTTGTATTTATTCTGCTGCAGTTATTACTGCTTGGAAGTAGCCTGATTAAATTGTAACTGTTATTCTAAGCCTTTCGGTTTAAGCAACTGGGCGTCAGACCAGTTTTACATTAAGAAGGTATGTAGTCTGCACTGTTGTGGCAGGACAGGTAGCTTACATCCTTCTAAATTGGGAATTGCTGATTGAAGGCTCAGTGTCTGTTATTCTAAAAGTGTATTAGTTCTGGTTTAAGCACTTGGTTGCTTGTGGTTTGCAGTCTTGTGGGAGGAGAGGTTAGATTCTGCCCTCCAGAGCTGGGAATTTCTGGTTAAAGGATTATTGTGCCTGCTTATTTGAACTGTTTCTTTCTGAAATTGGTGTACCTTGTTTGCTGTAGCATAGACTAGATTCAGGCATACTGAATCTAGCTTTGTTTGTATAACTTGAACACTAATACAGGCCATCTTTTTTGGAGAAGGTTCCCCTGCACCCTAGTGGCAGGAGTGTGCAGTTAGAAATTACAGTTGTGTACACTTACCATAAATGTAGATGTTTGAGTGTATTCACTGTTGCAGTCATCACATTAGGGTTATCTGCTTGCAGTAGCCCTCAGTCGGCCTGATTAACAAAGTCTTGGGTCCTGCATTGGTTGCTGTCCCTTCTTCCGTGACATCAGGTCGTCAGGGGTATAAAACATGCAGCCAACACCATTACATCAGTTTTTCTTGCCCCAGATGTTAGGTGTCCCCAAAAGGGAAGCAATTAAATCTATAAATATACAAGGTTATACCTCCAACAAAAAAGCAAAAACACCAAAAAGCTTTTGAGCATAGTAAAGGAGAGTAGAAGTATAGCCAAAAGAAGTAAGGGGGCTGGAGGGAGCGTAACCAGGACTGCAACAGTGAATACACTCGAACATCTACATTTATGGTAAGTGTACACAACTGTACTATGTTCTTCATGTTTCACTGTTGCAGTCATTACATTTGGGTAGATTCCCAAAGCTAAGGCTGGGAGGAGGAATTTAGGTAGCATTAGGACCAGCAATAAGGCCCTGCAAGACTGCAGTGGCAAAGCCAGCTCTGGATTTAGAGAAAATTGGCAGATGGTACTGCTTGGTGAAATTATGTACAGAACTCCAGGAAGCAGCTTCTGGGATGTCCCTGGTAGGAACACCACTGGGAAAGGCTGTAGAGGTAGATGCAGCCCTGGTTGAATGGGGTCTGATTCCCTGTGGAATAGGTTTTCCATGGTGCTTATAGCAGAAATGAATGCAATGGCCTATCCATTTAGAAATGGTTTGCTTTGAAATAGCCTTCCCCTCTGCCCCTGCAGCAAATGCCACCAGCAGTTGTTCAGATTTCTTTTGAGGTTTAGTCCTGTCCAAGTAGAACCTAAGTTGTCTGTGCACATCTAAGGAGTGCAGTATCCTTTCCCCTTTGTTCTGTGTATTAGGAAAGAAGGTTGGCAGATGAATGGACTGATTAAGGGCCACACTGGATACCACCTTGGGCATGAAAGAGGGATTGGTCCTGAAGGACATCATGTCCGCATGAAAGATGATGAAAGGCTCCACTGCCATAAGGGCCTGTAATTCAGATACCTTTCTTGCTGAAGTGATTGCTAAAAGGAAAGCTGTTTTCCAAGAAAGGAATTTTAAATCTGCAGTAGCAGCTGGCTCGAAAGGAGGAAGAGTGAGTTTTTCCAATACAAAGTTAAGGTCCCAGGCTGGAGTTGGAGCTCTCCTGGGTGATCTTAAATCTTTTGGCCCCTCTGTGGAACTGCTTGAGCAGTGCATGAGAGAAGAGGGGAAAGTTCTGTGTTATAATGAGCTGAAATGACTGAGGCGTGAATTTTGATGGAGGAGAAAGACGGGCCCTTGTGAAGCATCTCAAGTTAAGTATTGTAAAATCTGAGGTAAATTGGGCACTGCTGTGCTCATCCCTTGAGATTGGTTCCAGACACTGAATCTTTTCCATTTTTCAGCATAACATTTCCTAGTACTAGGCCTCCTTGCCTCTAAAATGATATGCATCACTGATTTACTGAGGGATGGTAAAGGACAGATTAGTTAATTAGCCAGGCTGCTATGTTCAGTGTTTGATGCTGAGGGTGCAGAATCTGGTTCTCCTGCTGAGACAACAGGGTAGGAGTCTGCGGCAGGTGCCATGGGGCCAAAAGTGATACACTGCTCAAGAGGGGGTACCCAGTGTTGGCGTGGCCAGTCTGGTGCAATCAAAATAGTCATTGGTTTGTCTTGTTTCTTGTTTCTTTAGTAGTACAATGGAGAGCAGAGGCAGAGGAGGAAAGCCATAGCTGAAGGACAGAGCATCCACTTTCCAATCTTGTTTGTGGGGAGTCCTTGTGCAAAGTTTGTCCAATTGACAGTTCTGGGGGGAGGCAAACAGGTCTATCTCTGGGCTCCCCCATTTGCTTGTCAACATGTTGAAAATCCTTGGTTCCAGTTTTCACTCATGAGGGTCCATGAGATTTCTGCTTAGTCCATCTGCCAGTGTATTTAGTTTTCCTGGCAGGAATTGAGCTTGTAGACGCACCTGATAGCTCAAGGCTGTGTTCCACAATGCCATGGCTAGTCTGCAGAGGGGGTAAGAATGTGTACCCCCCTGCTTGTTTACGTACCACATAACAGTGGTGTTGTCCGTCTTTACCATTAATTGTCCTAGAAGAATGTGGTCCTTGAAGGCTGTCAGAGCATTCTGTACAGCTAAAATTTCTTTTTGATTGATACGCAGGTGCATTTGACTTGGGTTCCATTTGCCCTGAATGCACTTCCCTGCCAGGTGAGCCCCCCATGCATAGTCTGATGCATCTGTTGTTATGGTTTGGGGGGCAGGGGGTAGTGTGAAAGGTAGTCCCTTGTTTTGGTGGCAGGCCTCTGCCCACCAAAGAAACTCTAGGCGTAGCCAAGGTATGATAGGAATAATTTCTTCTAGATCCTGAGCATGTTGACACCATAAGCATTTTAGATACCACTGTAGTTTCCTCATATGCAGTCTTGCATATGGAATTAGAAGAATGCAGGAGGCCATGAACCCCAAGGCTTGCAGTATTTGCCTTGCAGATAGCAGGATTTTTGTGGCCACTTGTTTGAAGTAGGTTGTCAAATTAATCTGTTTCTCTGGCGTGAGGAAAGCCATCTGGGAAGTTGTATTCAAGCTTGCTCCCAGGAATGTAATTTGTTGACAGGGTACCAGGTGTGATTTTTTTTCATTTATGGTGTACCCCAGACAAGTTAGCACCCTTTGTACAAAGGCCAGATGATTCAAAAGTATGACCTGGCTTTCTGCTTGAATTAGACAATCGTCCAGGTATGGGTATATTTGAATATTTCTTTGCCTGCAAAATGCAGTGACTGGAGCTAGGCACTTTGTGAATACCCTGGGCACAGTAGATAAGCCAAAGGGCAGTACAGAGAACGGATACTGCCTGTAGCCTGCTTTGAAGCGTAGGTATCTTCTGCAAGATTCCCTGATTGGGATGTGCAGGTATGTTTCCTTTAAATCTAGTGTTGCCAACCAGGCAACAAGCATCTTTGCCTTGCATAGGAAGCAACTGGTGAAGAGTCAGCATCCTGAATTTTGGAATCACCAAAAAGGTGTTTAGAGTAGATAGGTCCACGATAGGACACCATGAATTGTCTTTTCTGGGTACCAGGAAAAGTCTGGAGTAGAACCCTTGTCCCTTTTCCTCTTCTGGTATCAATTGAATAGCCCCTATGTTTAAGAGAGAGAAAGTACCTGCTTTTGGGCCTCTGCCCACTGATTTGGGGGTAGATCTGGTCACCCGCTTGGTGTTGGTAACGTGTGGAAGTGAAATCTGTATCTTTGGGACACTATTTAAAACCCATTTGTTCTGGGTAATGAGTTCCCAGTTCTTTGCATGAAGAGCAATCTTTCCCCCCAAAGGGGCGGTCAGTTGAGAAGTGCTTGGAAGTTTCAAAAAGAAGTAATTGAGACAGTTTACCATATGGGGAGTTTTATTACGCCCAGATTTGGAAGTGGAGGCCCCCCCCACTGCTTAGTCCTGTGCGTACCTTGGGATTGAAACCTGGGTGCTCTGCTGGATCTGGGTTTGGACTGAGAAGGTCTGGAAGAGGCAGGAAAGGACCAATTCTTGGAAGGCCAATGCTTACTAAATCTTGGAGGGTGTACTTGTAAGAAATCTTTAACAGTTTGCATAGATTTAGCTTTTTCCTCCATCTTTATAAGAACTTGTTCTCCCTTGTTGCCAAAGAGGTGGTCCTGATTTAGGGGAGCATCCAGTAATTTTGCTTTAACATGATCTGGCAAGCATTGCTTCTTAAGCCAAGCATGCCTTCTAAGTACAGACCCAGTTACAGCAGCCCTGCAAGATGCCAAACCGCACTGCAAAGTATGATTTCCAACTTGTTCAGCTGAATGTAGTAAATCCTGTAAATCCTTATTTTCAGCACAATCAAGAATCAACATAATTTTCTGTTTAAGCAATCCAATAACATGCTGCTGATATTTTAACATATGAATCTGGCAGTTTAAGGCCCTAATGGCCAAAGTTGCAAAAGTGTATACCTTCTTACCCCATCTATCCAGCGCTCTGGAGTCTCTATCAGAGGGGGTAGGATTTTTGGCAGTAGTAGCTTTAATGCCCTTGGGTCCCTGTGAAATGGTCTCAGGATCCGCAGCAGGATTTTTAAAAAGGAACTTGTGAAAGTCAGGGACCCTGTAATATCTATCAGGATCCCTGGGAGCAGGACGTAAAGAGTCAGGGGCCAAGCTAGATTCAGAAAAGGCATTGTCAACAATGTCTAGTACAGGAGGTATGGCTAAAGGCCCGTGCTGGGGCAGGAGTAAGAAATCTCTACGCCTCTTTTCTGAATCGGAGAAATCCTGACTTTCCCAACGAAAATGCTCCCTGAGAGTATGCAAGGTTTCACCAAAAGAGAAATCCTCTGGGGGGGGAAGCAGAGGGAATAGAGTCCTCACCATCAGAATCCTCATAGGTAGATATGGGTAAATCCTGGTCATCAGAGGAAACAGAAAATTCAGAATCCTGGTCATAAGTACCATAAACAAACTCAGTCTTAGGTCTCTTAGAGGGGGAAGGCTGGCTTCCCCTGATTAAAGTAATAAGGTCTTCAGCCATTCTTATAATTTGTTTTTTAGGCAAAGAGGCCTGACCATGCGGTCTGGACATCAGTTTTCTAGGCATGGTTCGAGTTTTAGACCTTGAAGAAGAAGATGGCGTCGGTTTAATACGCAAGTCAGTAGGCCTGAATACACCCTCAAAAGCCAGTGCCTGCACAGCGGCTCCGGACCCATCCAAGGTAGAGACATCCGCAGGTTCCACAGTTGAAGCATCTCGCGGCATACCGGAGTCCGAATGGGTCTCAGTAGAGGCCTGCGAAACAGAAGTAGCGGGTATCAGGGGCTGCAAAAGCCCCTGAGTACCGGTGAACTGGCGACTAGCTTAAGAGAAGTGTCATCGGCAGCTTTGGACCTAGTCGGCCTGTCTCTGTCTTTATCTTTGTGTTTTTTAGGAATGTCGGTAGTCGGATGGCTTACCAAAGACATATCAGGATAATTGAACTGAGTACCAAAATATTTAAAAGTGTAAATATATCAATGATGGACAGTTCGTGGTTTAAATAAGGCACAAAACCGACAGCGAGGTATGTCTTGGTCAGGGCCTAGGCAAGGAATACAGTAAGAATGAATATCTTTATGAGGTATTTGCTTTCCACAAGTAATGCAATTATTTAATTTTACTGACATCGGTTAACAGCAAGAAAAAGTTTCCCCAACGGGGTACTTAGCTTTTAGTTGAAGACTTCGGTTCTGAAGCTCGAAAACAAAAATTTCAGGAGTTGGCCAACCGGCACTTGCGAACTGCTTCTGCTTTGGGCACTGCACGGCAAGAAATACTGATGTAATGGCCTCGGCTGCATGTTTTATACCCCTGATGACCTGATGTCACGGAAGAAGGGACAGCAACCGATGCAGGACCCAAGACTTTGTTAATCAGGCCGACTGAAGGCTACTGCAAAGCAGATAACCCAAATGTGATGACTGCAACAGTGAAACACGAAGAACATCTCGTCTGATTGAAGACTGCTGGACCAGGGCTCAGTTTTGAGCTTTTTTACTGGTTAATTGGGTAATTTGTTTAAATCAGTTTGCTCGTTTTCTATTGTTATATAAAAAAAAAAACACTTTATTCATCTGCTTTTACTGTATTTGTGTTTCTTCCTACTTTATTGCATTTATTCTGCTGCATTTATTACTGCTTGTTAGTAGCCTAATTAAATTGTAACTGTTATTCTAAGCCTTTGGTTGAAGCACTTGGGCTTCAGACCAGTTGTTTTACATTAAGAAGGTTTTTGATCTGCACTGTTGTGGCAGGACAGGTAGCTTACATCCTTCTAAGTTGGGAGTTGCTGATTGAAGGCTTAGTATCTGTTATTCTAAGAGTGTATTAGTTCTGGTTTAAGCACTTGGGCTTCAGGCCAGTTATTTTACATTAAGAAGGTATGGCCTGCACTCTTGTGGGAGGAGAGGGTAGATTCTGCCCTTCTGAACTGGGAGTTTCTGATTAAAGGCTTATTTTGCCTCCTTATTTGAATAGTTTCTTTCTGAAATTGGTACACCTTGTTTGATGTAGCATAGACTAAATTCAGACTTGCTGAATCTAGCTTTGTTTGCATAACTTGAGCACTAATGCAGACCAGCCTTTTTTGGAGAAGGTTCCCCTGCACCCTAGTGGCAGGAATGTGCAGTTAGAACTTGTCTGATTGAAGACTGCTGGAACGGGGCTCAGTTTTTAGCTTTTTATTGGTTAATTTGTTTAAATCAGTTTGCTCATTTGCTACTGTTATATTAAAAAAATAAATAAAAAAATACACTTTATGCATCGCCACTTAGCTAGGGTTAAACTATTCCTGGCGCCATAAAGTCTGCTCTTCAAATTTTCCCTTAGAACGAGCCAGTTTTTTAGTTTTAGTACTCAAATCTGTTTCTTTGTGCTCAGCACTTGTTCAGAACTCGTAAGCACTAAAGCTACAAATTACTACAGCACTCAACTTCCCTCACTTGTCTAGAGGAAAACAATTTTTAGTACTTAATAAATAAGCACCTATCCAGACATGTCTAAGGGTCAGCTCACTGCGTTTTCTCCTGTCTACCTGATGAATCTGGGCATCTTGGGGCAATGCAGCAATTGCCTCATGTACACAGACAACCCTCTCTCCTCCTATCACCCAACAGTATAACCTGTGAGAGATGCACTTATATAGCCAAACTGGAAGCAAAGCTCTCTTCACCGAAGACTTGACTAGACAGTCAAGAGGAGAAGGTAAACACTTGCACCACACCACACTCATCACATAGTCCCTCAAAACCTACACCACCAAAACACACACACACAGCAACACAAAACACACACCTACATTCGCAAAGGCTCTCAATAAAAATCTGCTCAAGCAACAGAGACCTCTAAAGCAGAAACGCATGCAACCTCCACCCCCCAAACACAACCCAAATGACACATAGCCCACAAACTCAGTGTGCTACTCAACCACAGCCCATAATGCATAACAACGTACCCAACACTCTAGTCATAGATGACTCTATAGTCAGGCACACTGATGTTCCACTCACCAGGCTAAACAAGGAGAAAGTTACTGTCAGCTGCCTTTTGGGTGCCAGGATCCACCACATAACGCAAGCACTCAGGTCACTCCACAACAAGTACAAATACGACTCTGTCATTGTCCATGTTGGTGTGAATGACCTGAGATGTACATCCCTGGACTACATGAAGAGAGACATGGAGGAGCTCTCCGATCTTGTAGCCAAGGCAGGTATGACCCTAGCCCTGAGTAGCATCCTGCCATCACCCAGAATGATAGCACAGTACAAGAACAAAATGATTGACTTCAACAATTGGCTAAGCTTCTGGTGTCATTCTAAGGGTATCCAGTATCTGTCTGCCTGGGATGACAAGACTGACAGACCACAATGCTTTGCCAGAGATGGCCTGCACCTGTCGCCCTTGGGATTCCACAAACTGGCTAAGGCTCTTGCCACCCCTATAGTGCGTTTTTTAGGCAAGGTTCAAATGACAAATTCACCACCGTAACACGTACAAGAAAGCAAAATCTGAGGGTAATGCTACTCAATGCTAGAAGTCTAAACCTCAAAATGCATTCACTCGAGGCACTCCTTAAAATGGAGAACATCGACATCTTTGCAGTGACAGAGACCTGGTTCAAGGCTCCAGACAGCACCCCTGCATTACTAGGCAATAATTCATACCACACCTTTCGGCCACCTAATCTGGACCGAAACACTAAAGGTGGAGGCGTGTCCATATTCATTAAGGATATCCACACCTCCAGGCTAGTTGCTCAGCATAATGCATCCGAGATTATCCAGGTGCAACTAACTCTGGGCAAGACCGCAATCCAAATTGTAACTTGCTACAGATCCCCCCACCATGCCCCAGGATTCCCACTCCTCATTTCTTGATACATTGGAAAATATTTGGGTATAACCCAACACCCTAATAATGGCCGATTTCAACTACCCCACCATTAACTGGGAAAACTGCTCATGTACCAACTCTTTTGCTCAACGTTTTCTGGAATTCATAAATTCCAATGCCTTGGCTCAACTTATCCACACCCCCACCAGGGGCAGCAATATCCTAAACCTGGTCATTACCAACAAGGGCGACCGGTGTTCCACATCAGAGATCAATTCCTCGTTGGTCAGATCCAACCACAAGCTAATCAGCCTAGACATCCACATCCCTCCCCTGACCCCCATTAGGGAAACCACTGTAAAAAATTTCTGCAAAGCCAACTTCATGCTTCTTAAGACAGAAGTGGCAAACTTCACGACACCCATGCAGACGGACAATAGAGGTACGACTGCTGAATCCTGCACAAATGCACTTTATACAAACTTACACGAGTGCATGGATTGTGCTATCCCTAACAGAACCAAGATGCTATTCTCCAAAAAAGGAATCCAATCAGGTGGTCCCCTGCCATAAACAAACTCTACAACAGAAGAAAGAAACTGTTGCAAAAAAAAGAGTAAAATCCCATGACTGGAAGAACTCCCTGGTCAGCCTCAGTAAGAAGCGGAGATCCCTCATAAAATCCTCCAAAGCTAGTTATGAAAACAAATTCACCACTGATTCTAAAGACAACCACAAAGTATTCTATAGCTATGTCAAGAATCTCATTGGCAACACTCCGATTTGCTCTGAGTTACAGCACAATGACACTAAATATACAGAACCAACTGATATTGCCAACATCCTGGCAGATAGGTTCAAGTGCTAACTTTAACCCCCCCACCCCCTAAAGGGCCCATCTCTATACCGGAAGAATGCAAAGTTCCTGTAATCACGGCTGCACAGGTAAAAAACACATTCTCCAAAGCCAAGAACACAGCATCCATGGGACCTGACAACATCCCAGGCTGCGTTCTACATGAAGTACAGAAAGAACTAGCCCCCACCTAAGCACCATGTTCAATCACAGCCTCACCTCAGGCTTTGTGCTAACTGAATGGCGCACAGCGACGGTTACCCCACTCCACAAAGGGGGAGTCATCACGGACCCTGGTAACTACCGCCCCATTAGCCTAGCGAGCCAGGTCTGCAAGGTCATGGAACGTATCATCATGGAACTTATAAACAAAGACATTGGTAATCTCCAAACTCTGGACCCCACCCAGTTCGGGTTTGTAAAATGCAGATCATGTCTCCTAAACCTTACAGACTTCTTTGAAGCAGTCACCAAAGCCATAGAGGGTAAGGTGGTTCACACAGCCTATCTAGATCTCACCAAGGCTTTTGACACCATCCTCCACTCTAGAATTATAGATAAACTCACTAAACTAGGTATAAATCCCTATGTCACAAGATGGGTTGCCAACTGGCTCACTGACAGAACCCACACTGTGAAAGTAGCAGACTACAAATCTGACTTCAGACCAGTGACAAGTGGAATACCACAGGGTTCAGTCCTGGGTCCTCTCCTGTTTGGTATCTACTTCTCTGAAGTACAGGTTAACACAGAAGGTCTTTGGCTTACGAAGTTCGCAGATGACTGCAAACTAGGAGCCATAATTGAAACTCCTAACGATGTGGACATCCTACAAAAGGGCCTCACTGAGACAGATGCCTGGTATCAAAGTCATGGCCTCAAGCTCAATGCCAAAAAATGCATTGCCATTTCCTTTGGTAAAAACTCTGTACCCATGAGCTACCACATAGGTGGTAGTCTACTTAACACCGAAAGTGTGATAAGAAGACTTGGGACACAGGTGGCCAGTAGTCTCTCCTTTGATAATCACATTGCCACAGTAGTCAGGAAATCCTTCTATGTGGCACACCTCATCACAAAAGGTTTTTCATCCAGGAAAAAAAAGAGGTCATTGTTCCCCTCTATTCGTCACTCATTAGACCCATTATAGAGTACAACGCCCCTTTAGGTATGTACCTCACAAGACATCTACAACAACTGGAAAGGCCGCAGAAATACCTCACAAAGAGGATTACCGGCCTTAAACAGATGTCCTACGCCGACCATCTCAAAAAACTCCAGCTTTACTCCATCACATATCACCTACTCAGAGGTGATCTCTGCCTAACATGCAAAGCTATGTCATTCCCTGAGCTGTTGGACATGCTCCACTTAAAGAAATCCCAATCCCTCAGAGCTACACGCTCTAGGGACCTAAACCTTGTCACCACAATAAACAGAACATGCTGGAGGGATAGATTCCTGTCCCAGAGATTTCCCATACTCTGATATAGATAGGTAGTTTGTTCCAAACAAAGCTCATTAGCACTCCAAGAAAAATCTTGATGATTGGATGGGAAATAGGAAATTCACCCTGGGGATCACCTCTGTGGCTCAGCTCGACAGGGGCACAGGAAAATAATTTTCTTGGGTGGCGAAAGCCAGGGTACCTTTTTGGCTATACTTGAATAGGCCCCAGGGCCGATAGCTTAGTACCTACCTATGATTGCTTTTTCTAGATATAAACAGCAGTGAGAACCAATGCTGCCTGCACCAAGGAGGCTATCAATATGATTTTTGGCCTTTTCTCCTTGATCATTTGCAATATTTTTGGAAGCAGGTATATGGGTAAGAAATAGTACAGAAATAGACGTGCCCTGCCAATGAAAAAGGCACCTATTCTCCATGCTGCTGGAGGTGCCGTTTTGTTTTTCTATTTTAAGTGCTGATGGCATGACTAAACTATTTCTGTTTCTCTGCATAGCTTACTGTTTCCAAGTATTAAAACAGAAATGACACCTGATGAAACGTGTGTGTGTGTGGGGGGGGGGGGGGGGGGGTGCAGCTTGAGATTTTTGGATGCAGGCCCTTAAGGAGAACTAAAAAAAACACACAGTATATTATGTTTATAAACTAACAAAGTATCTACTAAGACGTACGACAAGCACAGGGATGGAGAAAAGAAATTTTACCAACAACTATGGCAGCAAGTAGGAGTATAGAAAGTAGGCTAGTGTGGGGTGGGAATCACTTCAGACAATTAGCAAAGGAACCAAGGCTTTGGTTGCAAATAATCAGACAGGGAAAATGGGATGAGGCTAAGTAGAATTTGAACTGCAGGTTAAAAGCTACCTTCCCAGCCAGGGACTGACAGTCAAACTGAAAGGGACGGGATTGTTACATGAAAGACCAGTTATAGTAGCATTTTTAGTTCCGTCTAGAACAGAAGTTGCTGTTAAAAAGGGATAATTAAATAGGGCATACATATATAAAAGAGACCTGTTGGCATAATGGTTAAGGTTTTGCCTCCCATGCACAAGGTACATGGTTCGATCCTGACCTCCAACCAATGCCTGTTTGGAGTTTGCACGTTCTCCCTATGTCTCTGTGGGGTTTCTGCCATGTCCAAAAAACATGTGGAGTGTTTCCATCTCAAACTCACCATTGAATGGAGCTGTGGGCAGCAGCACAGACTCTTCATGGTGCCCTATAGGGGGAAGAGTTGTACAGACCAACCGTTTTTCTACTGTGGAGTGCAGTATCCTCAAGATAAGAGAACATGGATCACAGACTGCATGCCATTGCAGGTCTATCCACTTGACAGAGTAAAATATATGGCTCCAGGTGATTTGGTCATGTTGACTAATGTCACCAAAATGGGGTAGTTACCAGTGATAAGTGATTGAGGACTCTGCCTACTTTGACCTACATCAGGGACCCTTGCTAACAATGGGAGGGGTGTATGTGCCCCTATTGGCCAGTGAGTGCCCGCCATAAAGCCCAGCAGCCCCGAGTCAATAAGCTACTGGCTTGTTGGTGTCTAGTTGCCCAGCCTGGGTTACCTAGGATAGCTCTGTTGAGTGAAAGCTGGACATAAAACCAACCAACCTGCCAAACATGAACTGAGAATTCCTACACAATGTAGGTTCACTGACAGGACTCAGCTTGGAAGTGGATAACATGATGATACGGAGGAGGCTGGACATCTTATGTATCCAAGAGATGATACTGAAGTGCAGCAAAGCCACTTGGCTTGGGATCCAGACTCTACTACTCAGGACGGGGACAGCCTAGAAATGGTGTAGGAATTGTGGTGAGAGAGAGGCTTCAGAAGGCAGTGAGGGATATCATCAGAATTAATGACAGACTCATGGCAATCGGACTCCAGTGTAATGATAGGGCAGTATATATAATCTCAGCCTATGCAACACAGCAGGGTTGTGACAGAGAGGAAAATAGTGCATTCAGACAGCAGTTGCAGGACCTACTAGATAAAGTAAGACAACACGAATTGGTGTTGATAATGGGTGACTTGAATGCACATATCAGGACAGACAGAACAGGATATGAGGAATGCCTTGGTCCACATGGGTGGGACAACAGGAATAAAGAATAAGCCATTCTAGACTACTGTCTGACAAATGGCTTGATAGCAGCCAACTTTTAGTTATGTACTTACCATAACGATAGATGTATGTGATCCATCTCGCCTACATTCATAACTGATCGGCTCTGACTCGGCCGATACACTAGCACAAAGTCTCTCATTGGCTGAGTCAACCCCTTATGCCAGGATGCACCACGCCCAAACCCCCAGATCTTGTTTGCCCCACAACAACTCATCCACATGTACCAATCCGACTACACAACAGTGTTTCCTCCAGATCCAACAGGTAGGGGGAAGGAGGGCGGGTACGTAAGAATGTAGGCGAGATGTATCACATACATCTATCGTTATGGTAAGTACATAACTAAAAGATGTAATGCGATCCTATCTCGCCTGCATTCATAACTGATGGGACAGCGTCCCTAGCACCTAGATCCTGGGAGGCTCGCTGGAAAACACTCCTGAGTACTGTGGAACCAAAGGACGCCCGACCCCTAGATGCCACATCCAGTTTGTAATGAGAAAAAAATGTATGTGGAGAAGCCCAAGTGGCCGCTGCACATATCTCATCCACAGACAGTCTGGCGTGGAAGGCCACTGAAGTTGCCATAGCCCTAGTAGAATGCGCTCAACTGGAAATGGAAGGTCCCTTCCTGTTGATGCATAAATAAATGAAATACAATCCATAATCCACCTAGCGATAGTGGTCTTAGTTACTGCTTTGCCAATCCCGTTATCCGCAAAGGCCACAAACAACTGGTCTAATTTCCTCTGCTGTTGTGTCCCATCTAAGTAAAACCTCAGTTGTCTATGCACATCCAACTGATGAAGTCTGTATTCTGCCTTGTTGGAAAATTTCGGAAAGAAAACTGGTAGCTCTATAGATTGTTGCAGACAAAGAACAGAAGAAACCTTAGGAAGAAATGACGGATTTAGTCTTAGAGATACTCTATCCTTATGAAAGATCAGATAAGGAGGCTTGACAGAAAGGGCTTGAAGCTCCGAAACTCTTCTGGCTGAAGTAATAGCTACCAAGAAGGCAGTCTTCCAAGATAAGAATTTTTACTCACAAGTGGCTGCTGGCTCGAAGGGATGAGACGTCAAGGCTCCTAGAACCACATTCAAATCCCATGGCAAAACAGGTTGCGACACCAGGGGGCAAAGCAACCAAGCTCCCTTGAGAAAGGCCTTACATAACTTATGACTCATGAGTGAAGGCTCAAAGGCAACATGATAATTAGAAATCGCTGCCAATTGGACTTTAAGCGTGGAGACAGCAGAACCCTGTCTAAAAAGAGTTGCCAAAAAATCTAATACTGCCGACACCAGGGCTGTCAGAGGATCAAGGTTGTGCCGCTGGGCCCAAATGGCAAACCTTTTCCATTTATTAGAATATATCTCCTTAGTGGAAGTTCTGTGGGAAGAAGACAGAATCCGGACCACCTGAGGCAAAAGGATATGCTGTCGACTAAGGTCGGAAGTGGAGCAGCCAAGCCGCTAGCTTGAGAGTTCGCAGTGATGGATGGGCCTGATCCGACTGAAGAGTCAGGAGGTCTGGAACTGGGTCCAGAATCCAAGGACGCTCCACTGCATACTTCTGGAGGAAGGGAAACCAAACTTGGCGGGGCCAGTGTGGTGCAATCAAAATTATGCTGCTTCCCAAGCAGATCGCCTTCTGAATCACCTTTGGCAGTAGAGGAACCAGAGGGAAGGCGCAGAGCAGAATGGAGGGTCAATTGTGGACTAGAGCGTCCCTGGTTGACTCCCCCTGGGGGGAATCAGGGAGAAGAAATTGCTGCACTTCGCATTCCAGGGGCTGGCAAAAAAGTCACAGCAGGGAAACCCCCACTTGGAGAAGATCCGAGCCGCTACTTTGTCGTTCAGGGACCACTCGTGAGGCATCAGAATAACTCTGCTCAGCCTGTCTGCTATCACACTGGACTTCCCCGGAATGTGCGTTGCCACTAGAAATCTCTGGGAAGCGATTGCCCAATTCCACACTCTCATGGCTTCTCTGCAAAGAGGATAAGACCTGGTTCCTCCCTGCTTGTTCAGGTACCATATCACCGCCATATTGTCTGAGAAGATTGCGATGGTACCCTTGGGAAGAGAGCTGTGAAGTGCCTGCAACACTAGAAGCACTGCCCTCATTTCCAGAACATTGATATGCAAGTGAGTCTCGTGATCTTGCCATGTGCCTTGAACCGTCCTGCCCAGACAATGCCCCCCCCCCACACCCTATCTGGGAGGCGTCCGTGGTCACTGTGGCAATGGGGGAGGGGGGCAGAAAAATCTCCCCTGGTTCAGGTTGGAGGAGAGGAGCCACCAACGAAGATCTCGCCGGCACGTTTCCGTGATGAGAACTGGGTAGGACAATGGCAGTTCTTGGTATGACCACTGGGTCGACAGGAGCCACTGAAGAATTTGCACGTGCAATCTTGCCAGAGGGACCAGAAGAATGGAGGCTGCCATCGATCCCAAAAGCTGAAGGACCATCCTGGCTGGGGCTTTCCGTCGGGGCAGTAAGGCTAGGACTTGGTCCTGAAGTATCTTTATCCTCTCTGTTGGAAGGAATGCTCGCATCTCTACAGAGTCTAGCTCTGCACCTATAAAGGCAACACGCTGTGACGGCAGCAATACAGAATTTTCCCAGTTGAATGTAATTCCTAATAGATGTCCCAATTCGATGGTAGCACTCACGGCTAGAGTAAGAAGATGCCTGGTGGGGGCGGTGAGGAGCCAGTCATCTAGATACGGAAACACCTGGAATCCCAGACATCTCAGGTGAGCCATCACCACTGCCAGACATTTGGTAAACACCCTGGGGGCTGTGGTGAGACCAAAGGGCAGGGCCCGGAACTGGAAGTGACTGGCTCCTAGGCGGAAGCGTAAATGTATCCTGGACGCTCTGTTTATCTTGATGTGATAATAGGCGTCCTTGAGATCGATGGAGCACATCCATACTCCTTTTTCCAGCAATGGGAAAATGGATTGCAACATGACCATCTGGAACTTGGACTTCTTTACGAAGCGGTTTAGGCGGCTGAGATCCAGAATGGGTCTCAAGTCCCCTGTTCTTTTCGGCACCAAAAATAACCTTGAGTAAGTTCCTAATCCAGTCTGGTCTGCGGGGACTGGCTGGATGACTCCCTTTCCCAGCAGCTTTGCGACCTCTATATGGCTGCTTGATCCCGTTGACTGGGTGGCACGTCCAGGATTTTCCTTGATGGTGGAGGGGGATGGATAAAGGGGATGGTGTAACCTCCGGCGATGATACGAAGCACCCACTGTTCCTGAGTGATGGAACCCCAGGCCCTTGGATGCTCCAAGAATCAACCCCTGACTGGCTCCGGAGAAGCACAGTCGGGCAGTCCATCAGGGACGTTGGAAGGAGGAACCACGAAAGGATTCGGGGTCTCCTGAGTTGCAGGGGCCTCTGCCGCCTCTAGGGTGACTTCTTTCAGAATAATTCCCCCCCCCCGCCTCTGGAAGGGGGGTCACTCTGATGGGCAGGGAAAGACTTTTGGGACTTTCTGAACCACATCTTTCCTCCCCTCGGAGCCTTGTGATAAGGTCTAGAGGGAAGCAAAAAACGGGCCCCAATGGCAGACAAAGTCTTACCCTCCTGCTCACATCTAGTGAGTGTGTCTTTCACCTTGGGTCCAAAGACAGAGGACCCATCGAATGGAGCGTCGGTGAAGGAAGACTTGAACGCCTCCGCAAAGTGACACAAGCACATCCAGGCTTGCCTCCTAAGGGCTACGCCCGAACTCGCTGCCCTACCCGCCCCTTCGGCTGCATACGATATGAGCCTCATGGACGAGTTAACAATCAACGAAAGGGTAGACAGCTGGGCGTTGACAGACTGCGTCAATGCCTCAGGCACGTTACCTGACAGGGTATCTCCCAACTCCTTTATGAGATCCCTTTGGAGCCTCGTAAAGTGACATAAATAATTCAGTGACGGCAAAGTAAAGGTTGCTGAAGTCAGGGTAAGCTTCCCGTACCTATCCATGCTCCTGGACTCCTTGTTAGAAGAATGGATAGAAGTACATGCCTCTGCCACTTCCTGCTGGGTGGCAGCCGCCACCACCATAGCATCAACCGGAACTCCCTTGGTTAGAAACTCCTTGCCAGGGGGTGCGGATAAAAACTTGTTGGGGCGAGAAGGAACTGGCTCCACAGAATCAGGGTGTTCCCACACCCTTCGACAAATCAAGTCCAGTAACTCATCGAAGGGTGGAGACACTCAAGAGGCAGAAGGTTGGGCTCCGAAGGCCTTGAGGAAGACCGACTCCTCCGCGGAAGGGGTTTTGGATGGCCAGTCGCCCCTCTGTCTCAAGATCTCCAGGATATCGGAGAACGAGACATCGTCAGAGGACGACTTAGGGGATCCTTCCGTATCATCAAGGTCGGTGTCTGAGGTGACAGACTCATGTGGGGAATCTATGTGCTTCCTCTTGCACAACTTTTTCCTGGGGGGCTCTTCAGGCATGGACTCCGAAGGCCCCTCGGAAAACAGGGGACCACACAAGGAGGAATCCTCAGGCCTAGGAGCCGCGCTGTCCAAAGACAGGGGGGCACCAGAAGCTCTAGTCGCCGTGTCTAGGGAAGGAGTCGCAGATTCAGGTGAAGTCACTAGAGACTTGGCCAGCGCGCTCCTCATAGCCTCGAAGGTGGGCCGTCCAGAATCTGAAGAGAGGCCCGTCTCCGAGACCATGACTGGGGTCGGGGTTCCCCTAGCCTAGGCGCCAAGTGGGAGACACGGGGCCAAAACCACAAGCCCCGACAAATCCCCCTCGGGCCCGGCTGAGGACACCTGAGAACCAAAACCTCTGGAAGGCACAGAAAGGGTTGGAGCTGAAGTCGGTGCCGACAGACTAGCAGTGGGTCTCGGAACTGACTCAAGGACTTCACCAGACTCTACGAACTCCGGCTCCGACGACACCAAGGTTGTCGGAGGAGGAAGAAACGGTATCAAAAGGGCTGGCTCCAGGGCCGACTGGGCCGGAGCCGAAAATAATTTGGATAAGACAGGTGACTGGAAGAGCCTCTGGACCACCCTATCTAAATCCGAATCTGAAAGCCTGGAGGACCTGGAGGAAACAGAAGGGGGCCGAGAAACTTTTTCTATCGGCTCCGAGACAAAGCTAGGAGGCCGGCTCTGAATCGGCTCCAAAAGGATCGGAGCCAAAGCAGACTCTACCAGAACAGAGACCCCTTTTGACGCCGACGGTTCAGGAGCCAACGAAACCGACCCCAGAGCAGAAACACTCTCCTGTGGCTCCGAGGCCAATGGAGCTGAGGAAGGAGACCCAGATTTAGATCTTCTATCCTGCGGCTCTGAGATCAGTGGAGCCAAGGAAGGGGACAGAGTACCTGATCTCTCATCCAGAGACTCCAAGACCAGTGGAGCCGAGGAAGGAGACCCAGATTTAGATCCCCTATCCTGCAGCTCCCAGACCAGTGGAGCCGAGGAAGGGGATAGAGATTTAGCTCTTTTGTATGCGGCTCCGACGGACGTGTCGGAACCGAAGACTTCTTTTTCTTCGATTTTGAGGTGGGAGAAGAAGACAAAGCTTCCTCGAAGGCTGGCTTGATCAAACCCTTCTGGATAAGCTTATTTTTTCTCTCATGTAGGACACGAGAGGAGAAAGCATGGCAAACACTGCAATATTCTTGCAAGTGTTTAGCCCCTAGACAATAAACACAGATGGCGTGGCAATCTGTCAACGACATCTTGTAACTGCATTTTGAACATTTTTTAAAGCCCGATGGCTTATGTTCCTTTTCTTTGCCAGATATACTAAACACTCTCAACACACTCAACACACAAGGAGAGAAGGGAGGGAAGAGCTCTAACTTAAACGCTCGCCGACAAGAAATAGGGCAAAGGCCCTCTAACTTAAACGGGCCTAGCCCGTCAAACAGAAGTAATTACCACAACAATACAAAAAACAAACACAGTCAATCACAAGGGTACTGACAACAAGATAGCTATTAAAATAGCTGTTAGAGTATAAAAATTTAAGCTAACTGCAAAAAAGCGACCAAAAGGCCAAAATAGAAGGGTACTTAGCCACAGCCAAGTCGAGACCACGTCGTTACTCTAGGAGCGGCAAACGAGATCTGGGGGTTTGGGCGTGGTGCATCCTGGGATAAGGGGTTGGCCCAGCCAATGGGAGACTTCGTGCTAGTGTATCGGCTGAGTCGGAGCCCATCAGTTATGAATGTAGGAGAGATAGGATCGCATTACATCACATGTTCAGAAAGAGAGAGAGTCACAAGATCACATACAAGAGTAGCCAACATGCAACTCGGGTAGACTTCCTCCTAGTAAGAAAAGGCACTGGGGTAAAATTCATGACTGCAAAGTCATCCCCAGTGAAACAGGAGGCCCAAGCATAAACCACTAGTTGTCACAATTAGCTGCAAGCAGTGGTCAGAGAAGGCTCTAAGGTCAAGAGAAACCAGGCTGAAGACCTGGAAGTTGACTGGAGAGAAAGTACAACAGTCAAGGAATTACTCAGGGCTCTAGCACCCTAAGAGGAAAAGGAAATAGGTGGAGTTGAGCAAGAATGGCAGTACCCAAAAACAGTATGTGTTAGGACTACAGAAAAAAATAGGTGGCCGAGCCAGGTACGGAAATAAGGTACATAAGGAAAGGTGATGGTAGAATGCAGAAGTCCAGGAAGTCATCAAAAGAAAGGAGGAGCGCGGGAAGAACAGGGAGATAGAAAAGACTGACCAAGCTAGGAAGGACTACTGGTTGGCTAACAAAGAAGCTAGGAAAGAAGTTGCAATAACAAAGAACAGGGCATAGGAGGCACTCTACCAACTTCTGGAAAGTAACTCTAAGTGGCACAAAGAAACTATATCAGCTTGCAAGGCAAAGACAGAAAGATAAAGAAGATAGTCAGATACCCTTCATAAGGGATGCCACCAACAAACAACCTGTTCACCATTCCACAGGACATCAAAGGCAGATGGAAGGAGTACTTCCAGCAGCTTCTGAATGAAGAAAACCCTACAGACGCTGTACTGCCCCAGAAACAGTCTACAATGAGAGAAGAGGAGGAGCCCACCCTAGAAGAAGTAAGAACAGCACTAAGGAAAATGAAGTCAGGAAAAGCAGCAGGCTCAGATGAGGTCACAGCAGATACGATAAAGATGCTGCATGAGATAGGGGAAAAAATGGCTCCTGAGGGTACTAACAGCAGTGTGGAGAGAAAGGCATATCTCAGATGACTAGAGAATAAGCATACTCATGCCAGTGTACAAGAACAAAGGGGACATCCACAACAGAGGCATCAAACTCCTATCACACTGCATGAAGGTTCTGGAGAGGGTGATTGATAAACTGATAAGCAGAGTAGTAGAATGTAAGATGGGAGATGAGCAGTTTGGATTCAGATCAGGTGGTTGAAGTCCAATAAACATTGGTAGAATTAGTGCAGGCTATGTACAAGGACCCAATGACTCAAGTACGAACAGTGCTCGGCCTCATAGGGGGTTCCTAGTGGGAGTAGGTGTACACCAGCGTTCAGCTCTGAGCCCACTGCTGTTCATACTGGTGATGGACTACATTAGCAAACAGGTCGGACAGGATAGATCAACAAAGTTGCTGTATGCAGACGATGTTGCATTACAGGCAGACTCTGAGCTAGAACTTCAGCAAAGTATAGGAGAATGGAATGCAAAACTGAAGGCATGTGGGATGAAACTAAGTATAGATAAGACAGTGGTAATGGCAGCAAATTGGGAAAATCAGAAGAAGCTGAGAATAGAGATAGAAGGGAAGATAGTGGAACAGGTAAACAGCTTCAAGTATCTGGGATAGGTGGTGGATGAGAATGGAAGTCTGAATGAAGGGGTCAAAGCCAGAATCAGAGGGGCTGCATTCAACTGGCATTGAGTGTCAGGTGTAGTCTATGACAGAAGAATGCCAAAGAAGCTGAAACCTAAGGTGTACAAGACAGTGGTGCAAGCAGTATTACTGCGGGTACAGAAATCTGGGCAGTAAAGGCAGAACGGTTGAAGAAGCTAGAGGTGATGGAAATGTAGTGCCTGAGAACTGTGGTAGGATGCACACTGTGGGACAGACAAAGAAATGAGCACATAAAAGCAGAAGCCAAAGTAGCTCCAATTGCAGAAAAGATCAAAGAGAACAGATTACTGTGGTTTGGACATGTGCAGAAAAGTAGAAGACAGGAAGATTTGGGATAGACAGGAAGAAGGTAAGTGGAAGCGACGATGTCCAGCAAAGAGGTGGATAGATTGTGTGAAAGAAGATCTGCGACAGTCAGGCATGAGTGTTGAAGGCAGGAGTGTGGCAATGAATAGAGAGATGGCAACAGTTAACACGATACCCTGACCCCATGTAGAAAGAAAAATGGGAAAAGGGGGCTGATGATGATGAATTAGTAGGGCATACAAAATATTGCATGATAAATTTAAGAATCAATCAGAGGAGGTTTTAGATTGAGAAGACAGCGTGCATAGTCAATATACAAATAAACAATATAAGGACAGTTATATGTCTCCCAAGTATGTGACAAAGTCCAGAAGGTTTATGACATTTGTTTGGAAGTATCTGCAAAGGTATTCACCTTAGAGAATTCTTCCTCACGTAGAAAGCAAATGCTGGAGGTGTGATGAGAAAGAGAGAGGTAACTGGTAACATGTTTTTTGGGAATGTAAAGAGTTGGCAAATTTTAAATATTCCCTACAGAGTACTCTGTTAGAAATGTTGGTGGAACAAGTGATTGTAACTTACAAAGTGATTCTTTTGAGCTGGTAAGATCTGAATTGCCAGTCATAGCAAGCCATTACACTAAGATTAAAGTTATTGGCTGCAAAAAAAAAAAAAACACTAACAGAAATGGGAAGGAGCAGATTACATAGAAATAAATGGAATTTGTGCGAGCAATGCATACATTACAGTGATCAGGAAGAGTGGAATTTAAGGGAAGGCAGGAATTTAGCAATGTATGTAATGGTGGAGTGAATGAAAACTTAATATATATACTGCATGAAAAACAAAGGAAATGTTAGTATGTTTTTTCTACTACTGTACAAGTACCTATGTCACTTTTAAATGTTTAAAAAAGACATTGAAAAAATCAATTATACAAGTAATGTAGAATTTTAATTATTGTATTTAGCTGTGCATATATAATTCCAGCCTTGGTTTGTTTTGACTGTTATTTCCAAAAAAAAAAAAAATGATCAGGTTTCCATATGCTTCTAGACAATTGTTATGAATATTAACTTTTATATATTCATGCATCTATGACAAGTTTGATTAATTATGTCATCGTGACTTGTATGGTAAAGTTTTGCACCGGTTTTCTAAAATATTCCATACACCATTTCCAAAATGTTTTACTCTGTACTATCTTGTACAATTAGAATATAATCAACTTAATTTTATAAGTTTAATGTTTACTTTAACTTGCTGAAAAACATTCTGTAAATCATTCCACCATCTTGGTTAGCACTAAGACTCATGCCAAGATCTTTCAGCTCACCATCCTTAATGGCCATAACACAGTCTTCTGCAAATCTTTAAAAACATTTCAACACAACCAAAAATCAGATGAGAAGTTACCTTAATAGCATATGGTAATAAATACAAACACAGTAACATTATTATACTGTTTCATAGGTGTGTACTAGACTAATGGCCCTGGAGCCTTTACGAGCCTAGCCCCTAGGATTACCCTGGCATTGTGCCACCCGACCTTAGTTCCCAGAGCCACTGGAGTGATCCCCAGGGTGAATTCTCTACTTCCCATCCACTTATCAAGATTTCTCTTGAAGAGGGCTAGTGAGATGCTCTGTTTGACATGTATGGGAAGTCTATTCCATAGCATGGGCAGTCCCTGGGTTATGAACCTGTCCCTCCAGCACGTTCTGTTGATTGTGGTAATGAGGTTGAGGTCTCTGGAGTGTGTGGTGCGGAGGGATTGAGATTTCTTTAGATGTAGCATCTCTAATAGAGCTGGGTCAGACATGGCTTTGTAAGTCGAGCAGAGATCACCTCTAAGTAGGCGATATGAGACAGAGAATAGTTGAAGTTTTTTTGAGTCTGTCCATATAGGACAAGTGTTTAAGGCTTAGGATCCTCTTTGTGAAGTATTTTTGCAGCCTCTCCAGTTGTTGCAGGTGTCTAGTGAGGTACATGCCAAATGGGGCATTGTACTTGATGACTGGCCTAATGAGGGAAGAGTAGAGGGAGACAATCACCTCTTTCTTCCTGGATGCAAAACCCTTAGTAATGAGATGTGCCACACAGAAGGACTTTCTGACCTCAGTGGCAATGTGGTGGTCAAAAGAGAGGCTGCTGTCAACCTGAGTTCCCAGATCTCTTATAACAACTTCTGTGTTCAGTGGACTGCCATCGATGTGGTAAATTCATGGGAACTGGGTTTTTCCTAAAGGGGATGATGATATTTTTTGGCAGTGAGCTGAAGGCCATGGTTCTGACAGCAGTCGTTGGTCTCAGTGAGGCCTTTCTGTAGGATATCAACATCACTTGGGGGAGATAATAATGGCTCCCAACTTGCAATCGCCTGCAAACTTTGTCAGCCAGAGTCCCTTCATGTTGGCCTGGACTTCTCAGAAGTAGATACCAAACAGGAGAGGACCCATGACCGATCCCTGTGGGACTCCACTTGTGACTGGTCAGCAGTCTGACTTGGAGTCAGCTACTTTCACACTGTGGATTCTATCTGTGAGCCAGTTTGCAACCCACCTAGTGATATGGGGGTGATGCCTAGCTTAGTGAGTTTTTCTATGATTCCTGAGTGGGGAATGGTATCAAAGGCCTTGGCCAGATAAAGGTAGTCTGTATGAACCCACCTTGCCTTCATCCACAGCTCTGGTGGCTGACTCAAAGAAGTCAACCAAGTTGAGCAGGCATGATCTACCCTTCACAAAACCAAACTGAGGGATCCAGAGTTCGGAGATTCCCTATATCCTTGTTTATTAGGTCCATGATGATGCGTTCCATAGCTTTGCATATCAGACTTGTCAGGCTAATGGGGCGATAGTTCCCAGGGTCTGTAGTCGCTCCTCCTTTGTGGAGATGGAGGACTATAGCAGTGCGCCATTCAGTAGGGACAAAGACTGAGGTGAGGCTGTGATTGAACAGGGCACACAGGTGAGGTGCCAGTTCTCTCTGTAGTTCATGTAGAACACAGCGAGGGATATTGTCAGGTCCTATAGAAGCTGTATTCCTGGCCTTGGACAGTGCTGTTTTAACCTGTGCAGCATTAATACTGCGTGCCTGGCAATCTACTGGTATTGTGATTGGTCCTTTGGGGGGGTGAGAGGGGTAAAGTTGGCACTGAATCAGTCGGCCAGTATATTGGCAATATCTGTTGGTTCGGTATAGGAGGTAACCATTCTGCAGTAGCTCAGAGCAATCTGGGTATTGCCGTGGAGATTGTTTACATAACTATAGAAGGCCTTGTGGTTGTCTTTACTATCTGCTGCAATTCTGTTTTCATAGCTAGCTTTAGGGGATTTGATGAGGGATCTCAACTTTTTGGTGAGGCTGATATAAGGGAGTTTTTCCAGTCTTGGGACTACACCTTATTCCACATCAGTTTCCTCCTCCTGTTGTAGAACTGTTTATGGCAGGGGACCACCAAATTGGCTTCCTTTTTTTTTGGAGGACAGAGTGTTGGTTCTATTGGGTATGACGAGATCCATGCATTTGTGTACGTGTATATCTTTTATAGCCATTACACTACCAGCCTCCACCACCTACTGAAAGTTGTCATTACAAAGGATATAATTACTGGGTGCTGTGAAAGCATATCAGTGATCTTTACAACATGCAAACCCTTACACAGCATGCTTTACTAACTGCCCACATTTCCATCCTGTCTAGCACATGCACCTGTAAGCTGTCATGTTACACTTATCTTCTCTAGTTTTATTTCTTATTTCTACTGTTTCCACTCTCTACTATTGGAAGAGCACTTCCAAGGTCACCATTTTTCCTTTCTGTAACTCATTGCTATATATCAGAGAACATTTACAGGACTTTGATAACTGTGTTACATCACAACTTAAGTGCAAGTTTGTTTCTATCCTTAGAGCACAGTGTGAGGTAGCATTGCTGACTCGCACTGCAAGGTTTTCTGGTCTGGTTCTCAACCAAGGGATCTTCTGTGCAGAGTACTTTTCTTCCTCAAATCTGTGAGCTTTCACATGGGGATCCAGTTTCTTCCCACATCCCAAAGCTGACAAACATCAAACTGTCTATACACATACCATGTGATTGTGCATGTGTCTAGTGTTTTGCAGTGGACCAGTATCCCATCCACAACTAGTTCCTACACATGCTTTTTGCTTGTTGAAATAAGCACCATCTCCCCATGATGGCAAACTGAATAAAGCAAGAATTGAAACAGGTGGCTGAATTTCTGTTCTTAAACTGTACCATACCTATCAACTATCCAGATTTTTCGCAGAATGTCTAGATTTTTGGTTCATATTTTTGGTTTGTTCCTCATAAGATTTGTGGTTTTCTGGAAAATCACTGGGATGATTTGAGGCCTGAAGTCACTAAATAACAGCATACATTTGAGTTTCAGACTTCAAATCCTTCAGAAAATGCATTTTGGGGCCTTTGTCCTCCCATTTTATCAGGCTTTGTCCTGATTTCCTGCACTAAGAGCTTGAGAGGTATGAAATGTACTGCACTCAGCTTCTTTTTCTTGAACATTATTTAGTTTTTTCACTGACACTTCAATGAAAATGTGCTTAACCCAGGCAACCTGTTTAGCAAAATCAAAATAAATATGCAATGCTATGATTTCCACACTTGGTCTGGACCCATAAAATCAAACAAGTCATGAGCCAACAAACTGTGGCATAAAGGATGTTACTTGCAAAGCTTAAGATGGAAAACTTTTAATGTTGACTACTTTAAATATATTACTGTTACATTAAAGAACCTGTTTAAAAAAAAGACATTTTCTTCTTCTTTTGGCTTATCCCAGTTAGGGGTGGCGACAGCGGATCACCTGTCCGCTCATGACTGGCAGTGAAGTTTTTTTACGGTGTCAAGTTGCCAGCCCGGCGCCCAACCTTCCACAGAAGGCACACACTCACACCTAGGGCCAATTTAGAGTGTCCAATCCACCTGCAGCATGTCTTTGGGATGTGGGAGGAAACCGGAGCACCCGGAGGAAACCCATGCAACCATAGGGATGACATGCAGACTCTGCACAGAAGGCACCCCAGCCAAGGATTGAACCGGAGATCCTCTTGCTATGAGGCGACAATGCTAACCGCTGCACCACCGCAACCGCCAAAAGCTAAATCAGGACGCATTTACTGTACAAGAACTTAACCTTTTTACTTATCATTAGTTGGTGAGAAGATTACCAGTTCCCTCTGAAATAATTTCAACCAGCCTGTTCCTGGAAGTCTGAGTTTAATACACAGAGGGGAAAGTATGGAATCAGGATTTTTAGGAACCGGATGAGTAAGAGTTCTAGTGTTAATTCTTGAACTAATATATGCCACTTAAACCCAAGCTTAAATCTAGACCCTTGTTTAGATAGTTGTTTTTCTCTTTTTTTTTTTCTTTTCAAATGCATCACTAATCTTCTTCAAAGTGTGCTTACTTAGAAAAAAAAGAAAGTTCATTTCATGCAAACAAGTGAATGTGAATGGTTGAAGCTGATTAGCTCAGCTAAGTTAACAAATGTTTCTGCAGGAGAATACTGCCATGCTGAAAAAATTAAGTATGACAACTATAAAATGATAATTACAATTTGCAGCTCCATTTCTGTTACTATTTTAGTAAACAAACACCATGAGGCATGCATAAACATGTATGGTCAGCATTTTGTACCCCTGTTGGATATGGTCACACATGAATTAAACAAATGGCCCTCATGCAGATGTAATAGTAACTACAGATTTACTCAGAAGTAAGATATGCACTTCCATAGTGGAGAACACTCACAGTGGCATTGACAAAAAGGCAGGAGTCAGAGCTTGACGTGGCAGAGTTGAAGATGTTAAGATTTGACGAGGATGGACAGGATTAGGAATAAGTATATTAGAGGGTCAGCCCAGGTTGGAAGGTTTGGAGAGAATGCCAGAGAGGCAAGATTACGTTGGTTTGGACATGTGCTGAGGAGGTATGCAGAGTATATTGGGAAAAAGATGCTAAGGATGAAGCTGCCAGGTAACAGGAAAAGAGGAAGGCCTAAGATAAGGTTTATGAATGTGGTGAGAGAGAACATGCAGGCGGTTGGTGTGACAGAGCAAGATGCAGAGGACAGGAAGAAATGGAAACAGTTGATCTGCTGTGGCGACCCCTGACAGGAGCAGCCAAAAGAAGAAGTGGAGAACACTCAAACACGATACAAAGTAGATGGTGCAGCTTGTGTGTCATCACTTTAGATTGAAAACTACAAATTTAAAATGGATTAGAAAAGGAAAAAACAGCAATAGCCCTCATACATGGGTAATTCAGATTGCGTGTGCCAACATTCTTCTCTTAAGACAGCAAATTGGATGGAATTTAGTTTACAGACTTCAACACTGACACTTCCATAATATCCCAGAACACCTTGCAGTTGACATGAAAGAGTTAGAGCAGTGGGAAAATAAAATTACTGCAGTATAATTTACAATCTGTTTACAAAGTACTTGAACATTTATTTCCTGCTCTGGTTCTTATGATTAACTGCAGACACTGATGACTGCACTTTGAAGAGAGTTCCAGAAAAAACAAAAAACAAAAACAGTTATATAAATTATGTTTGAAATGGCAAAAGCGAGTAAACTAAAACAGGAATCCTGGAACACGATGTCTGCACCACCAGTAAAATAAAACAATGTTTTTTATTGAAGATAAGCGCTTTCGGTAGAGAGCAATCTCCCCACCTTCATCAGGTGGGGAGATTGCTCTCTACCGAAAGCGCTTATCTTCAATAAAAAACATTATTTTATTTTATTGGTGGTGCAGACATTGTTTTCCAGGATTCCTCTTTTAGTTTACTCGCTTTTGCCATTTCAAACGTGTTTTACTAGTTCGGTTATTGTTTTTGTTTCTGGCAGTTATATAAATTGCTTTAGCAGTACTCAATTTTTCACTTCAACCATACATATCTGCAAATACAGTCAATAGACCCAAGAGCTACAAACATCATCTCACCACCTGCTGCTAATAATGTAAACAAACCATTTAATCTCCATATGACTGCAGGAGGCAGACATACCTGCCAAGAAATATTCATCCAAAGCCCGATGTAGTGTGTTACCATGCATTTTCTGATGGATATCAAGTCAGAAACGCAAATATCTGTCATTATATAGTGAATTCAGTCCTCACTGATTTGCCATAAAAATCCAGAAAACAAATATTATGAGGAACAGACCAAAAATATGAGTCAAAAATCTGGACATTCTGTGAAAATCTGGACAGCTGAGAGGTATGACCATTTTATGTAATATTGCAGTACAATTTATCCCTTTTTTATGGGAATATTTCTCCGACACTTAAATCGTTGTAAAAAATAGTTTCACTTCAGCAGTTTATAACACTAAAGTTACTGCAAAAAGATAGCATTATGTAAAACTGTGGGTGGTGGCCAACACTAAAAAATACAGAATCTCTACTGTCTAGCCTAGGTCATGCATGCAAAGAAATCCCTTTTTGAAACAATGTTAGATCTGTAAAGGAAAGAAAAAGCTGGAACCTTCATGATCTATTGTATACATACAAACAAGTGGAAAAGAGTCTGAAAGCATTCTGCGCACTAAGGTGCTATGAATCCATCCCCGGCCATAGTGTTCAATCATATGTACTAAATATGTTGTCAGGCCGTCAGGACATCTCTAGACTAAATAAGCCACATCATAATGGGTCAGACAGCTCACCTGCAAATACAAAAAGAGTTGTCCAAATCTTCCTTTGTGACAAATAAAAACTAAACAAAGATACTGTGAATACAGATTTAAAAGGCCCTGGTTGATATTCATGGAGTAGGAACCTGAAACAGATCCTGTTGAATGGACACAGCTTTATTAAATACATGCATCCTCCAGAGTGGATATGTGGCCAACATGCATCCTCCAGAGTGGACATGTGGTCTACTTTCAGTATCAGTTGTAGAATGTCTTTTGAGTGTACAATACCAGAATCTTTGAAGATGTGACTTTCATTAAGGCTAGTATGCCCCCTTTCATTTTTTATGAACTATAAGTAAAGGAAAAGGACACACATTAACTGTCCGGTAAGGACAAAATGATTACCCCTCTCTACCCATTTGCATGCCTAGCAAATAAGTTCTGGACTCTATTAAAACCACATGCCTTCATTCACACCATCCTGTATACTCAGCTGGCAGCAGACCACTATGTCAAAAGCGAACAGGCAGGTATACTCTGCTTTCTAATCCCTGTAAATTAAAAGATAACTAATCCTATGACTGAAAAACACACCACTCTGCTAAACTTTTTTCAGTCCATTTTCTTAAAGTGATTTTGTAACTGTCAGCAGTGATCTTCAGTTTTGAGGAGCAGCAGTGTCGAACTTTACAGACGTTAAAGTCAATTTTTTGTTGTTTTTAACATTTTAAAAGGCAAAATCATTTTACTGCTGCAGTTTACAAAGTAACAATGATAAGACATTTCTATGGCTCCCAAGTATGTGGCAAAGTCAAGGAGGTTTAGGAATTGTGTGTGGAAGTGTTTGCACAGGTATTCTTATACTCTAAGCAGACTTCAGTGAATTTTTCCACAGGTAGACAGCAAATGCTGGTGGTGTGAATGGAAAGATGAGTAAAGAATAGTTGTGTAAAATCTTACCATAACCACAGATGTCCTTCTCTTCCACGTTGCAGTATTCATAACATGAGGGATTCTCCACCTAGGTGACCCAAATGTCCGGCCAGTATACCAAAGACATTTACTACTGCAAGGTACATGGGATGTCACACGAAGGCAGCAGGGAGCATAGCCATAAAAGTGATGTCCACATGTACCATCCACAGAAATGAATGCCACAGTCAGAACACCAGTACCAAAAATAAAAAGGAGAGGCAAACTTTCATCCAGAGAAATACAACGACCAAGGGGGAAGGAGGATGGGACAGAATACTGCAACATGGAAGAGAAGAACACCTATGGTTATGGTAAAATTTGACATAACTATTCTATGTCCTTCTATTCCCATGCTGCAGTATTCATAACATGAGGGAGAGTACCAAAGCTTATGAAAGGGAGGATGGATCAGAGGAACTCTGCACAGAACCATGCAGGATTACCCTGGCAAACCCTGCTCTGGATCTGGAGATGCCATCCAGCTTGTAATGTTTGGTAAAGGTGTGGAAAGACCATGTAGCTGCCTCAAAGATGGAAGCAGTGTCCAACCCCTTGAAAAAGGCCCCAGATGAAGCATCACCCCTAGTCAAATAAGCTTTCACTGAGGAAGAAAGTTTTACCATGGAAAACATAGCAGAAAGAAATGGCCTCAGAAATCCATGAATAAATAGTCTATTTTGACACAAGCTTTCCCAGTGCCCTAAGGTGAAAGGAAACAAAAAGTTGCTCTGATTTCCTAAAGGACTTTGTTTTATCCAGGTAAAATCCGAGTTGTCTATGCACATCCAAAGCATGCAACACCCTTTCACTGGAATTCTGAGGTGAGGGAAAGAAGGTAGGTAAATTAACAAACTAGTTAAGGGACAAATCATTAACCACTTTGGGCATGAAAGAGGGGTTAGCACACAGAGAGACCATATCTTTGTGGAAAATGAGGAAAGGCTGTGACACCATTAAAGCCTGGAGTTGAGAGACTCTCACAGCAGAAGTGATGGCCACCAGCAGCACAGTATTCCAAGTGCAATGCTTTTAGGAAGCCATGAAAGCAGGTTCAAAGGGAGCTCGGGTGAGTTTTTCCAATACAAAATTCAAATCCCAGGGTGGAGGAACATGTTTCCTGGGAGGTCTGATATGAAGGACACTTTTAAGAAAAAGCTTAACCTCCAACCTAGAGGCTAAGGGAGGGGAAAGAGGCAGACATTCAGAAATGGCAGACAAGCGGACTTTTACAAAAAGAATAAGCCAATCCTACCTTAAGCAGCTCACACAAGTAAGACAAAACTAGAGGGAGATCCACTGAAAATGGATCTAGCTGCTTCTTTAGACACCACACGGAGAACCTCTTCCATTTGGACAAGAAGGATATTCTAATATTAGGTTTCCAGGCCTCCTGCAGGACTAGAAACACATCCTCAGAGAAAAGGTGTTGAAAAAGGATCAGAAGCCTATCACTCAAAGAGTTAGGTTCAGGGTTGATAAGTGTGGGTGAATGAGTGATCCCTTGTCTTGTGTGAGAAGGTCTATTCTGTGAGGTAATTTGTGATGACTGCCCTTGGCTAAATGCAGAAGAAGAGGGAACCAGTGCTGTCATGGCAAAAACAGGGTCGCCAACAAGATTTTTGGTTTGTCCTGCTGAAACTTCAGCATAAGTTTTTGAATAAGTGGGAAGAGGGGAATCCATAAAGAAACATCCCCTTCCAAGATAATGAAAGGGCATTCACCTTCCATACCAAAGGGCCTGGGACTCTGGCACAAAATTGTGAAAGTTGTCTGTTTAGAGGGGAGGCAAATAAGTTCTATTTGAGGTATACCCCACCAGTGGAGAACGTCCAGAAACACATCACTGTGCAGCATCCATTTCTGGGATTGAGTCATGGACCTGCTTAGGGTGTCTGCCAGAACATTTTGAGATTAAGGAATGCAAACTGCTTGTAAGGTGACTTAATTGGGAAGCTCTCCTAAGTCTGAAGAGCCAACCTACAAAGCAGATAAGACTTTGTTCCCCCCTGTTTGTTCACAAACCAAAGACTATGGTGTTGTCTGTGAACAGCTTCAGGGGGTCTGGGCTAAGAGAAGATTGGAAAGCTTGAAGAGCAAAAATGGAAGTCCTCATTTCTTTGATGTTATGTGTTCCTTCCTTATAGAGGGGGACCAAAGTCCCTGGACCTCCAGGGCTACTCCCCACCCCAGGTCTGAGGCACCTGTGAACAGCTCCTGTACAGGAAGAGGAGGCTGCAGAGGGAGACCAGGGTTCAATAAAATCTGCTGAATCCAACACTGCAGTTCTTTCTTCAGACAAGGAAGAAAAGGAAGAGCAAAATCCAGGGGATGTGCATGCTGGGACCAGAGGGATTTCAGATACCACTGGAATTTCCTCAAGTGGAGTTTGGCCATGGGTAGCATGGGAATAATGGATGCCATGAATCCTAAAAGTCTGAGAAACTCCCTGTCAATGAAGTCAGTGGTAGGAGTTGCAGAAATTAGACTAAAAAAGATGGCACTTTCTGAAGGGACAGAAATGCCACCATGAGCTCTGTCTTTATCCTGCACCCCATGAAGACCTGGTCCTGAGAAGTGAGGGAGGATTTCTTGTAAAGGAAAGTGAGCCCAAGGCTTAGAACCAAGCTGATGGTTGTGTGGAGATTCTCCAGCTTGTTTTATATGAACAGGTCATCCAGGTAAGGATAAACATGTATTCCTTGAAGTATGCAAAAGGCAATAACTGGAGCCAAGCATTTTGTGAACACCCTTGGGGCCATGAAGAGTCCAAAGGGCAAAGCACAGAACTGAAAAGAAAATGAAGCAACAGAAAAATGCAAGTATTTCCTGTAAAAGGGATGAATGGGAATATGAATATATGCATCTTTGATGTCCAGAGACACCAGAAAGGCCCGAAGCAGTAAAAGAGGAAACAAGGTTTGGAGGGGAGAGCATGCAGAAGGTGGGAACCTGCAGAAAGAGGTTGAGGTGAGACAGGTCTAGGACAAGTCTCTATGGGCCATCCTTCTTGGGAACTAGAAATATCCTTGAGTAAAAACCTCTTCCTCTTTGTTGGGAAGGGACTCTTTATTGGGAAGGGACCTCCTGAATTATTCCTTGTGAAATCAGGTCCTGAAGTACCCGAGGGAAAAGAGAGAAGCTGGTCTTGAAGCATCCATTTGTCTGTAGTAATGTTTCTCCAAAAAGAAAGGGAGAGAGAGAGAGACAGAGAGAGGGGAGCACTGGGAAAGATGAACATTTGAAAGACTAGGCAGGTAGTCACAGACTACCTGGTTTGTCTGGAAATGGTGGCTTTTGAGTCATAGCAGGCTGAGTACTGGAAAAGCCTCGTTTGTGTTGCCCTTTCTTGGAAGTGGATGGAGGGGTATGGGGACCATCTCCTCACAAAATGTGGCTTGGAAGGAGAATTCTTGTGGTACTTAGGAACTGGGGACACAAAAATATGCTTAAGTTCCTGTAACTTCTTCCATTTTTCTTGAAGAGATTTGAAATAGGCAGCAGCATTAGCTCCAAAAAGGGCAGAATTATCAAAAGAAGCATCCATAAGTTTTGCCTTGATGTCATCAGGCAAGAGTTGTAAACTCAACCAAGAATACCGTCCTAGGACTGAGCCAGATGCAGCTGATCTGGCAGATTCTTCAGCTGCACCACAGCTGCACTTTACTGAATAACGAGTCACTTTGGGAAAGGCTGTCAAGACAGAGGAGAGTTGAACCTTGACTGCAGAGTCTGGAAGGTCTGTCAGCAGCTGTGAAGCCTGGAAGAGCAGGGCCAAAAATATTTGGACATAGGTGTTTGGTAGTTAATGGCCCTGAAGGCCAGTGTAGATAAAGTGTAGACTTTTTTTACCCAGTCTCTCAATCATCTTACTGTCTTTATCAGATGGAAGCAAGGAAGTGGAAGGCAAAATTTTAGAAGGTCTGTCTGAAGATAATGAGATAACAGCAGTATCTGCAGGAGGACATTTAAAAAGAAATTTACTGTTCTCTGGCACGTTGTAAAATCTATCCGGCCTTTTTGGGGTACGGGTTTGAGAATCAGGTGCCTTGGATGCTGACAGGAATGCATCCAAAAAGGCAAGCAACAGAGGGGGGTATAGTGGAAGAGGAAGGGGAAGGGGAGTCTATCTGTAAGAGATCATAGTACCTCTTTTGCACCTCTTAGACTTAAGAGCAGTCCTATTTAAAGTCTTTCATCCTAAAAATGGTTTCTCCAAAGCAGATGTCCTCCTCAGGGGAATCAGTACCATTTGATTCTACTTCAGGGGAAGCATAACCCAAAGGAGAAGCTATCTGGGTCCAACAGGCAAGAAACTCATCTGAAGAGGAAACTTCCTCTTCAGAAGGCTCCTGCTCCAAATTAGCACTACTTGGAATAGAAGTCGGAGAAACCAAGGGAAGAGAAACAACAGAAGAAGGGCTCAACACCATAAAGGCATTAAGAATGGCCTAAGAAAAGGCTTGCCAGTCTGGAGTGGGGTCCTAAGGAGGTGAAACATGCTTAAGCTTTTGTTTCATTTTAAGAGGCGGATTTGCCTTAGGCTGAGAAGAAGGGACTGACATAGGCCTACCCTCTGGCACAGACGTCAGACTCTCTTCACTAGCCATGTAAAGAGAAGTACTTTGTGAGGTGTGTGAAGAGATGAGCAGTGGTTCCCCTTTACCATCCTGACTGGATGACTATGAGACCTCTGTGGACATGCTAATGGCAATTTCCTTAGCGTCCTCCAAAGAGATACCTGCGGCAGGAAAAAAGCCAGCAACTGTATGGACCTCCGGGTCATCAGCCTCAAGAGGGACGACTGGATTCAGAGGCACAGCCAAAGATTCAGGCCCAAGTTTTTTGACCTTCTTCTTTGGAGGCTCCCCAGACAGATCAGATGTACCCTCCATAATGTAAAAACAGGCACAGCAGGAAACCATAAAAGCCGGCAAAAAATAAATATTGTCACACCAATACGGAATAAAATAAAGAAAAAAACTTTAATGTGAGCGCTTTCGGCAAGCACATTAACTTGCCTTCTTCAGACAAACAGTTGTAAAACAGTTTTGGTTCTCCTTGTACACTATTAAGCTGACTAAGTTGATGAGTCAGCCTACTTAACAAGCAGGACAATTTTAAAGTAGCCTCGCCACTCAACATCAAATAACCCATAAGTTGCGATATAAATCTTATTCTCATAAAGGAATATATGTCAGACACCAATAAATATTATAAACACAACAATATTTCAACAAAATTACCAAATTATTAACTAAAAACTATAAACTTAACAATGTATGACTATATATATATATATATATATATATATATATATATATATATATATATATATAAAAATATGGTAAGTAAAACCATAAATAAAAATTAACAAACAGTAAATCCAAAAATCTATCTAAGTGAACCAGAAATGTATATGTATGTGTAAACCCTTTAATATCATCATTTAAGGGCCAAATATCTCAACATACATTTGATAGAAAGGCTCTCATTCAAACCCGGAAAGACTTGTGCTCTAGTCTTAATCTGCCATATAAGCTCATCAGTTTCCAAAAGGACTTGCCATGGTCCTCCCCTAATATCACTGCTCCTATGTTGTAAAACTGCAATTTTGAAAGCATGATCAGGGTAGTCTAAAATGTGTTTGGCCAGTGCATTGTTAGAGTCATTCCTACTTATAGCATAACAATGTTCATAAATACGTTGTTTTAGTTTCCTTTCCGTTTTGCCAATGTAGAATGCGTCACATGAAGTGCACAAAGACACATATATGACACCTTTAGACTCACAATTATATCTATAATTCATTTTATACATCTTGTTATTGATGAAAATTTGCTTGGTCACCAAAATATGTTTACAATATGAACATGAACCACACTTAAACATTCCTTTAGTTCTATGTCCTCTCTAGGAGCGATTTTAAATTCTGGCCTCACCTATAAGTTATTTTAGGCCTAACCCCTAGTGCTTTAGATAACTTTTCATCACCTTTAATTATATTCCAGTTCTTGTTAAGAACTTCTCTAATAGCCGAGTGGTCAAGTGAATATGTACAAAGAAAACTAACTTGATGGACTATAATGTCGTCAGACATGTTAGTTGACTGCTCACCAAGAAAGCCTTCATGGTAACTCAAATTTTTAATAGGGGTACCAACTAGATCAGATAGCAACGGTGTGAAATGCCCCATACTCCTTTTGTTCATGATTTCATTTTTAATATTTGAAAGTAGGGTAGAAGGATACCCTCTGTTCAGAAACATTTTTTCTAGCAAGTCACATTCATGGTTGAAATTGGTTTCATCAGAAACCATACGGGCAGCCCTAACCATCTGCCCCTTAACTACTGCCTTCTTCTGATGGTAAGGGTGACTACTAGAAAAATGTAAAAAGTTATTTGAGTAAGTTGGTTTACGATATATCAAACTCTTATACCTATGGTTATAATCATCTCTAGTGAGCTGTATTTCGTGGTAATTGATTGTTTTTTCCCCTATAGTGTAAATAAATTCCAAAAAGTTGGTAGTCTGAGTGATGTTATTAATGAAAGAAGGAATAAGAGAAAGATCACCTTTCCAAATACAGAACATATCATCCTGGTATCTGGTATACCAGGATACATGATTCTGAAAAAATGAATCTTTAAACAAAAAATTGTGTTCCCAGAATGCCATAATGGCATTCGCAAAACTACTGCCACAGGGGGAACCCATAGCTACCCCCGACCTCTGTAAGAAAAATTGGCCTTCAAAAACCATAAAGTTGTTACTCAGGACAATTTCTAAAAGTGTCTCAACTAAATTGATGGTGTCACCATTTACTTTTTTCATAATTAAGAATTCCCTAGTCCATTCAATACCGAACTGCTGGGGAATAACCGCATATAAATCTTTGATGTCAATTGTTAAAAAATGAGCATTAGGCTGAAACTCAAGCTTGTTAATATGGCTAAGAAACCCCCACGAATCCTTACAGATTTGTGTTTCGCTGCCAATATGTGGTTTTAAGACACTATCAATATATTTGGCACACCCGTATGTAATTGATCCCCGACTGTCAACTATTGGTCTAAATGGGGGATCAATTAAAGTTTTATGAATTTTGGGGGTGCCAAATAATGCTGGTGTTTTAGGGGCTAACATTATAAGGTAATGGTATAGGTCAATGTCAATAAGGCCCTCCAAAAATAGATCCTCCAGGACCCCTTTAACCTTTCTATGTGCCCCATTTACCTCATTTAATGTTACCCGTGTATATGTGGCAGTATTGAGGTGTTTGACCATACTATCAATATACATATCATGTTGGATAAACACAAGGCCACCACCTTTATCGGGCTTCATGACCCTAATATTACAATCGTTCAGCAAATTTAAGTAATCAAATTCACAATTACTAATGTTGTTACTCATATTTTTAAAATGCTGACAATTTTTGATAGCCCAAAAATCTCTCACACATTTTTTCAAAAACACTCAAGTCTGGATGAATAAGTGGGTTAAATACACTAGAAACCCTTAAAGAACTGACCATACTAGTGCTGCTTCCCATAAGCAGATTGAGGTTAAGTTTACGGACAAATAACTTAAGGTCTATAATAGTTTTAGCAATGTCCATGTGTCTCCCGGGGACATAGGTTAGGCCCCTAGATAAAAAATCGACAATTTCTTGATCCACATCCAAGGAGGTGTAATTGTATATGTTAAAGTCACCATCTGAGCTTGTGTAAACACATGGTCCACGAGTTAGTTCTTGAGTGTAAACTATCGTCTCCTCATTCTCCTTTTGTTCCTCGTTTGTGGCCGGTTCCGATTGGACTGGCGATTGCTGGTTCGGTTGCTGTTGGTTGGTTGAAAATCCTGGTGGTTAGAACAATTGCCCCTATGGTTTTTGAAGGCCAATTTTTCTTACAGAAGTCGGGGGTAGCTATGGGTTCCCCCTGTGGCAGTAGTTTTGCCAATGCCTTTTGTTTAAAGATTCATTTTTTCAGAATCATGTATCCTGGTATACCAGATACCAGGATGATATGTTCTGTATTTGGAAAGGTGATCTTTCTCTTATTCCTTCTTTCATTAATAACATCACTCAGACTACCAACTTTTTGGAATTTACTTACACTATAGGGGAAAAAACGATCAATTACCTCGACATACAGCTCACTAGGGATGATTATAACCATAGGTATAAGAGTTTGATATATCATAAACCAACTTACTCAAATACCTTTTTACATTTTTCTAGCAGTCACCCTTACCATCAGAAGAAGGCAGTAGTTAAGGGGAAGATGGTTAGGGCTGCCCGTATGGTTTCTGATGAAACCAATTTCAACCATGAATGTGACTTGCTAGAAAAAATGTTTCTGAACAGAGGGTATCCTTCTACCCTAGTTTCAAATATTAAAAATGAAATCATGAACAAAAGGAGTATGGGGCATTTCACACCGTTGCTATTTGATCTAGTTGGTACCCCTATTAAAAATTTGAGTTACCATGAAGGCTTTCTTGGTGAGCAGTCAACTAACATGTCTGACGACATTATAGTCCATCAAGTTAGTTTTCTTTGTATATATTCACTTGACCACTCGGCTAGAGAAGTTCTTAACAAGAACTGGAATATAATTAAAGGTGATGAAAAGTTATCTAAAGCACTAGGGGTTAGGCCTAAAATAACTTATAGGTGAGGCCAGAATTTAAAATCGCTCCTAGAGAGGACATAGAACTAAAGGAATGTTTAAGTGTGGTTCATGTTCATATTGTAAACATATTTTTGTGACCAAGCAATTTTTCATCAATAACAAGATGTATAAAATGAATTATAGATATAATTGTGAGTCTAAAGGTGTCATATATGTGTCTTTGTGCACTTCATGTGACGCATTCTACATTGGCAAAACGGAAAGGAAACTAAAACAACGTATTTATGAACATTGTTATGCTATAAGTAGGAATGACTCTAATAATGCACTGGCCAAACACATTTTAGACTACCCTGATTCATGCTTTCAAATTTGCAGTTTTACAACATAGGAGCATTGATATTAGGGGAGGACCATGGCAAGTCCTTTTGGAAATTGACGAGCTTATATGGCAGATTAAGACTAGAGCACAAGTCTTTCCGGGTTTGAATGAGAGCCATTCTATCAAATGTATGTTGAGATATTTGGCCCTTAAACGATGACATTAAAGGGTTTACACATACATATACATTTCTGGTTCACTTAGATAGATTTTTGGATTTACTGTTTATGTTAATTTTTATTTATGGTTTTACTTACCATATTCTTATATATATATATATATATATATATATATATATATATATATTCATATATTGTTAAATTTATAGTTTTTAGTTAATAATTTGGTAATTTTGTTGAAATATTGTTATGTGTTTATAATATTTATTGGTGTCTGACATATATTCCTTTATGAGAATAAGATTTATACAGCAACTTATGGTTTATTTGATGTTGAGTGGCGAGGCTACTTTAAAAATTTTCCTGCTTGTTAAGTAGGCTGACTCATCAACTTACTCAGCTTAATAGTATATAAGGAGAACCAAAACTGTTTTACAACTGTTTGTCTGAAGAAGGCAAGTTAATGTGCTTGCCGAAAGCGCTCACATTAAAGGTTTTTTCTTTATTTTATTCCGCATTGGTGTGACAGTATTTATTTTTTGCTGGCTTTTATGGTTTCCTGCTGTGCCTGTTTTTACCAGTTTTAGTTTTCGTTTGTGGTTTGTACCCTCCATAATGTCTCTGGTTCTGCAGATAAATATTTAAGGCAGAAAGACACCTGCAGAGCATCTTAGGGATAAATGCCTGACAAATCGAGGATGCCTTGTAATCGTGTGCAGACCATAGACAGAACAGACACTGGGCGTGACTATCTTTGTGTGGAATCTGTCTTCCACAATGGCACTTGCCTTTTTTGGATGACATGAACCTCAAAAAACAAGCAGTAGAAATAAGCGAATACTAGAAAAAACACCAACTGGGTACTTATCTGAAAACAGCAGTCACTTGGCGATCAGGCAAACAAGTGAAAATGGCGTTTGGACTGGCGCAGAGAAGTTCAGAGGATGGTATGTGCAAGTGTCACTTTTAGGGCTTATGCTCCCTGCTGCCTTCATGTGGAGTTCCATGTACCTTGTACTAGTAAAAGTCTCTTGTATACTGGCTGGACGTACTGGTCTGCTAGGCAGAGAATTCCTGAATACTGTAACATTGGAAAAGAAGGACATCAGGGAACATGTATTTTGGGAATGTAATGCTTTGGCAGCAACTAAAATTCACTACAGAGTACTCTGTCAGAAATGTTGGAGGAACAAACAGTTGTAACCAAGGAAATTTTTCTTTTGATCTGAGATACAGAAGCTGAAATTCCTAGATATTGTAAGGCCTTAATAAGTTTAATCCTATTAGGTGCCAAAGAAGAAATTAGAAAATGGAAATTATTATCTAAACCAATTGTAACTGAAACACTGAATACTGTAAAAGGAATGAAAGAAATGGAGGTGGGATATTTACAAAAGGGAAGGTACAAATTATGCAGAAATAAATGGAATTATTGGGAACAGCACATGTAAAACAATGCTTAGGAGAAGTGGGGTTTAAAGGAAGGCAGGAATTGAGTGATTTATGCAATGTTGGAATGAAATATAAACTGTTGAAAAGTCAACATATGTATACTACATAAAAGTAACAATGGAAAATGTTACTACGGTTTGTCTTTTGTTTCTAGTGATGTATGTATATCCACGCCACTGATTAAAATGTAATAATTAAAAGAAGACATTTAAAAATTATTTTAATGCCACTGTGATTACACTGTCAGCTTCCTAATTTCATAGAGCTCATCTTCAATTTGACTGCATTCTCCAATCTTCAGGGATGTTTTTTTCTTTCAGGTAAAACAAAATTACTAACAGGAAACCAAATAACTATTTGTAGTGATAATGTTATACACTGCCTACAGAACAATTTTTAGTCATGTTTATTTATTCATTATAGCAATCTTGCTGGAGGCAGGTGGCTACATCAAAAAGCTGAAATATTTACTGTAACCATTACTTCTTTCCTTTTGATGATCATACATGACAGGTGATTGTCAAAAGCAGCTGCTTGAAGACCAAGGGCATGGATGGAAGTAAAGGGCAGTTTCATGTCCAAAATTAAACAACTGTTGCTGAGGCATGATGTAGTATATTTCAGCAGTAAGCTGAAATATACTACAGTGACTATTTGCTCTTTCACATTTCTCACAATATATCAGATGGGTACATAGAAGATGATTACTGGGGGGGGGGGGCAGGGAGGCAAGCTATGTGTGAAAGCACAGAGCACTTGCATGAACAATGTCGACTCATCATTGATATGACTGATCTTGGTGCAGTGTGAGTGACATTAACAAAGTTAAAATTCATTACTAAGGCCACTATGTCCTTCGCTTTGTTCACAGTCACACATTCGAAATGTGCAATGAAAGTGCCTAATTGTTTTGGGAGGCATGCTATGCATGAAAGGAGTGGGCAGTTGTATGCAACTTTAAATGACCTTTGTAAAATGGAAGAGGTAGAACTATATTACTGCTGTCATTATTCCTTCTACTTTCCAAACAAGCAAACATCAGAGATGGACACAGGAAGTGGA
This sequence comes from Protopterus annectens, assembly GCF_019279795.1. Classification (NCBI taxonomy): domain Eukaryota; kingdom Metazoa; phylum Chordata; order Ceratodontiformes; family Protopteridae; genus Protopterus; species Protopterus annectens. The sequence goes on along the minus strand of NC_056748.1, from coordinate 908,876,996 downwards.
CATCTTTGAGGAGCAGGGGTGAGGAAATGTGATGTTTTGGAAGCACTGGGCATTTACATAAGTAAAAATCAATCATTTGAAACAGATTATGAGTGGCAGTGTATGTGATGGCATCAAACTGAAATATGCTACTGTAGCCATTACACCTTTCATTTTTTTCTTAATGAGGCAGACATGTACAGAATGTCTCTCTTTTTGGGCAGAGGCTAAATATAAAAACTAAAGGCAGTTACACTATTATGTTAAACGATCACTGATGTGGCTTGTTGGGGAGCAGTGTGCATCTGAGGGCAGTATGGTCAGTATATTTATGTCTTCTTTACAACGAAAAATAGTGTGTGGTATGAACATATCCAAGCTGTTAAAGATGAGGGAAATGCTTTTTATACGCATTCTGAAGTATGTAATAATTTTAAATGTTTTTCATTTGCAGTCATTGACTAAAACATTTGTAGCTAAATTTGATGCTGCCAAGTGAAATTAAATGCTTGCAGTTTTCCAGTTCTCAATGATCATGTGAATTTGAAATTGTACCTGAAAAGGAAACCGTTACAACATTAATGACTGACTGCATCAAGAATCTGCTATTTAAGGTGCTGTTGAATTTTCTATATTCAGTCTGATGAAGCCTCTCGCAGAGGCTAAATTGCTTTCTGAATTCTTTTTGAGGTATTAAAGTCTTATTTTTTTATTTATTTATTTATTTTTTTTTCTTTGGATTTATTATTCTGAAAACAATCCCATTTTGGACATTGTTGGGGAGCCTCTTCCTTATCTGTTTTTTCTTCTCTGAAATGCCACATTCCACTAGAGCAATGTGTGTGCAAAAGGAGTTGAAGATAGTGCTTTGCTGCATTTTTAGAAACAAAATGAAGAAATAACCTTATGTTGGCTTGCAAACTGTTACTTTATTTTTATTCTTATAATTAAGGTCTTCTCCCTCCCATGCACATGGGACAAGATTCGATCCTGACTTTCTGCCAATGCCTGTATGGAGTTTGCATGTTCTCCTTGTGTCTCTGTTGAGTTTCTCCCACCTACCAAAAATATGCTTGAGTGTTTCTACTTTAAACTCATCCAAGAATGGAATTGTGGGCAGCAACACAGACTCTGGATGGTGCCTGTAGGGGGAACAGCTGTATAACTAACCACTTCAGGCATCAACTGTGGTGTTCAGTTTCCTCAAGACCAGTAAAGAATCGATTAGCCAAACTAACTGGGACCTAATGTAGTTCAGATAAGCAAACATATAACTGAACCAGATAAAAAAACTTCTAAAAAATGTTTTTGATGAAAACAAGAAAAATAAAACAAATTTACTGTAAGTACAAAACATAGTATATTATTGTAGCACAAGCTCAAAAACATGCACAAGCAAATACATATAACGTTTACATATTCGGACTTTATGATTTTTCCTACCCAAAAACTTTGGAAGGCTGCGTTCGGATAATTGAAGTTTCAGATAATTGACATGCGGATAATCGACTCTACTGTAGCAGAACATGGATTACAGACTGTGCATAGTGTTAAGACTAACATGTAAAAAACACTGCTTTAGGTGATTTAGTCATGTTGACTAATGTCATAAAATGGGCATGGGTATATGTAGTTGATAACAGGCGTGAGGACCCTGCCTGCTCTACACCGGGGACCCATGGTAATGGTAGGAGGGTGCATAGGATCCTATTGGTCACTGTGTGCCCTCCATAAAGCCCAGCAGCCCTGGGTCAATATGCTACTGGCTGTCAGGTGTCCAATTGCCCAGTTTATGTTACCTGGGATTTCTCTGTTGAGTGAAAGCTGGAAGCAAACCCAAATCAACCTGTCAAATATGAAAAAAGAATTGTTATTCTCAATGTAGGGTCACTGGCAGGATGCAGGAAGTGGATGACATGATGTTAAGGATAAAGCTGGACATCCTATGTATCCAAGAAACAAGATGTAAGGGCAGTGTAGCAAAGCCACTCAGCTTGGGATCCAGAATCTACTATTCAGGGGGAGGAGAGACTAGAATGTTGTGGGAATTAGGGTGAGAAAGAGACTTCAGAAGACAGTGAAGAATGGCAGCAGAATGAGTGACAGACTCATGGCAATCAGACTCCAGTGTAAATATATGGCATTACTCATAACTTCAGGTTATACTCCAAAACAGGATTGTGATAGTGAGGAAAAGAGTGCATTCAGATAGCAGTTGCAGAACCTACTAGATAAAGCAGGACAACAGTAACTGGTGTTGATAATGTGTGACCTGAACGCGCACACCAGGACAGATGAGTACTGCCTGGGTCCACATGAATGTGGCAACAGGAATGAAAGACAGATCATTCTAAACTTTTGTCTGCAAATGGCTTGAAGGTGGCCAACACATGGTTTTGTAAGACAGACACTCAAGTTCACATACAAGAGTGATCAACATACAACTCAGGTTGACTTCTCTCCAATAAAGAAAGGGCACTGGGGTAGAATAAACAATTACAAATTCATCTCCAGTGAAACAGTTGGCCCACAGTATAAAACAAGTAGTTCTGTACTCACCATAACGTTCGATGTATGTAGTCCATCTCGCCTCACATTCTTACCCGTGGGTTTGGAGCCGAATATTGGCTCCGACTCGGCCAACTTTTCTAGCTCAAAGTCTTCTATTGGCTGGGCTAAGCAGGTATCCCATGCTGCACTGCTCCATATCCCCAGATCTAGTTTGCTGCGAGTACTTAGTCATACCTCATGCATACACAACCTCCAGGTAAAAAAGGAATAAGCCAAAGGTGAAGGGAACTCTGTAAATAGAAACCTATCCTCCAGATCCTCCAGGCAGGGGGAAGGTGGGAGGGTAAGTAAGAATGTGAGGCAAGATGGACTACATACATCGAACGTTATGGTGAGTACATAACTTCTTGATGTTATGTAGTCCAATCTCGCCTCCATTCTTACCCGTGGGACAGCGTCCCTAGCACCAACATCCTGGGTGGCTCATAGGAAAATACTCCTGAGGAGTACTGTGGAACCAAAGGACGACCTCCCCCTAGATACCATGTCCAATTTGTAATGAGAAACAAATGTATGAGGAGAAGCCCAAGTACTGCAGCACATACATCATCCATCGATAATCTGGCTTGATAGGCTGTAGATGTAGAGACAGCCCAAGTAGAGTGGGCCTTGACTGGAAACGGCAGGTCTTTACCTCCTGCGGAGTAGGCGAAAGAGATGCAACTGGATATCCATCTGGATAGGGTGATTTTGGAGACAGGGGACCCAAATTTATTGTCCGAAAAGGAGACAAATAGTTGATCAGACTTCCGGATATCTTTTGTTCGGTGCAGATAAAACCGTAACTGTCTGTGAACATCCAAATGATGACATTTAAATTCTGCCTTGTTTGAAAAATGGGGAAAGAATACAGGCAACTCAACAGATTGATTAAGATTAGATACTGAGGCCACTTTAGGAAGGAAAGAAGGGTTTGGTCTAAGAGAAACCCTATCCTTATGGAAGATCAAGTATGGAGGTTTGATGGAAAGGGCTTGAATTTCTGAAACTTGCCTGGCTGAAGTGATTGCTATTAAAAAGGCTGTTTTCCAGGTCAAGAATTTTAACTCACAGGTAGCTGCAGGCTCGAAAGGCAGTGAAGTAAGGGCTTGTAGAACAAAATTGAGATCCCAGGGCATGATAGGTTCAGAGACTGGAGGACGGAGTAATAGAGTACCTTTCAGGAATGCCTTACAGAGTCTGTGAGCCATGAGACTAGGCTCATTAGCAACATGAAAATTAGAGATCGCTGCCAATTGAACTTTTATGGTAGCTGCCGCAGACCTCTGATGGAAAAGCATAGAAAAAAACTCCAATACTGAAGCAATTGAGGCTGTGTAAGGATTAATTCCTTGGATATGCGCCCAAACAGAAAACCTCTTCCATTTGCTAGAATAAATCTTCCTCGTAGAGGGCTTATGAGAGGAAGATAAAATGTGAACTACCTCCGGCGAAAAATGATGAAGCCTAACTAACGATGGAAGTGGAGTAGCCAGGATGTCAACCAGAGGGTCATCAGGGAGGGGTGGAACTATCCCAACATGTGTCAGTAAATCTGGTTGAGGGTCCAGAATCCAAGGAGTGTTCACAATGTATGGCTGAAGAAAGGGGAACCAGACTTGGCAAGGCCAGTGTGGAGCAATCAGAATCACTCTGCTTCCCAAGGATTGTGCTTTCTGAATCACCTTTGACAGCAAAGGAAACAGAGGGAAAGCATAAAGCAGACCGGAGGGCCAATCGTGAACCAGAGCGTCCCTGGGTAACTCCCCCTGTGGGGGGATCAGCGTGAAGTAGCTGCTGCATTTTGCATTGAGGGGGCTGGCAAAAAGGTCGCAGCAAGGCTGACCCCATCTGCTGAAGATTCGCTCTGCAACTAGGCGATTCAGGGACTACTCGTAAGGCATCAGAATAGCTCTGCTTAGCCTGTCCGCAATCACGTTGGACTTCGCCGGAATGTGCGTTGCCACCAGAAAACGTTGGGAAGTTATTGCCCACTGCCACACTCGCATGGCCTCTCTGCACAGAGGGTAAGACCTGGTTCCCCCTTGCTTGTTTAGATACCACACTACTGACATGTTGTCTGAGTGTATTGCAATCATGCCCAGAGGCAGAAAGCTCTGAAGTGCCTGCAACGCAAGTAGCACCGCTCTCATCTCTAGGACGTTGATATGCAGATGTATCTCGTGATCCTGCCACGTGCCTTGGACCGTCCTGCCAAGATAATGCCCCCCCCCCATCTGGGAGGTGTCCGTGGTCACTGTGGCAACCGGGATGGGTGGGACAAAGGGTTTTCCCCTGTCCAAATTGTTGGTGCAAAGCCACCAGCTGAGATCCTGTTTGCATCTGTCCATGAGCAAAATGGAAATTTCTGGAGAGACCACTGAACAAAGAGGAGCCATTGGAGAAGTCTCATGTGCAACCTTGCTAGAGGGACCAACATAATTGTTGCTGCCATGGTCCCGAGGAGTTGAAGAACCCATCTTGCCTTCGCTTTCTTCAAGGGCATCAGAGTTTGAATCTGTTGCTGTGAGACTCTGATCCTTTCCTGCGGTAAAAATGCTCGCATTCGAACGGTGTCTAATTCTGCACCTATAAAGGTGACACGCTGTGAGGGCAACAAGGCAGATTTTTCCCAATTTAGTGTTATGCCCAACTGTTGACAGAGTGATGGTAGCGTCCCTGGTTTGGATTAGTAGATGCCTGGTGGGGGCGGTAAGGAGCCAGTCGTCCAGATACAAAAACACTTAGAATCCTTGATGCCTCAAGTGAGCAGTCACCACCTCCATACACTTGGTGAACACCCTGGCGGCTGTGGTGAGACCAAAGGGCAGGGCTCAAAACTGGAAATGACTGGCTCCCAGCCGGAAGCGTAGGTAACTCCTGGATGCCCTGTCCATTTTGACATGGTAGTAAGCATCCTTGAGATCAATGGAGCACATCCATACCTCCTCTCCCAACAATGGGAGAATCGATTGTAGTGTGACCATATGGAACTTGGACTTCTGTACGTAGTTGTTCAGTCGGCTGAGATCTAATATGGGTCTCAGGTCCCCCGTTCTTTTCGGCACCAAAAAGAATCATAAGTAAGTCCCTAATCTGATTTGGTCTGAGGGGACACGCTGGATGGCTCCTTTTTCTAGCAGCTTTGAAACCTCTGAAGCTGCTTGATCCCTTTGACTGGGTGGAACATCCGGGATTGTTCTGACTGAAGGGGGGTCTGACGTAAACGGAATGACATAACCTCTGGAAATTATTCGTAATACCCATCGGTCCTGGGTGATGCTTTGCCAGGCTTCCAGATACAATGAAATTCGAACCCCAACTGGCTCCGGATAAGCACAGCCGGGCACTCCCTCAGGAACTAGAGTAGGGAGAGCCGCGAAAGGAATCGCGGTCTCCCGAATTGCAGGGGCCCCCTCTGCCTCCAGGGCGGCGTCTCCCTGAATAACCTCCCCCTCCTCTACCTCTGGAGGGGGACTCACCTTGTGTGGCAGGAAAAAACCTCTGATTTTTTGAACCACATCTTCCCACCCTGCTGGGCCTTGGGGTAAGGCCTAGAGGGAAGGGGAAAACGGACCCCTACGGCAGACAGGGTCTTTCCCTCTTGTTCACACCTGGTGAGGGTGTCTTTCACTTTGGTTCCGAATAAGGAAGAACCATCAAAGGGGGCGTCAGTGAAAGAAAACTTGAAGGCCTCCACGAAATGACAAAGGCGCAGCCAGGCTTGCCTTCTAAGGGCAACTCCTGAACTAGCTGCCCTGCTCGCTCCATTGGCTGCATATGAGATGAGCCGCATGGAGGAGTTGACGATGGAATTGAGGGTAGACACCTGGGAGTTAACTGTCTGGGCCACCGCCTCAGGGATGTTACCCGCAAGAGTATCTCCTAACTCCTTGAGGAGATCTCTCTGGAGCTGAATGAAATGAGACAGATAGTTCAGCAACCATAAGGTAAAGGTTGCTGACGAGAGGGTACGCTTTCCATACCTGTCTATGGTCCTAGACTCCTTGTTAGGCAGATGGATGGAAGAAGTCGTCTCTGCTACTTCCTTCTGAGTGGCCGCCGCCACCACCATGTCATCCACAGGGACCCCTTTAGACAGAAACTCCTTACCCGGGGGAGCAGAAAGAAACTTATTGGGATGCCTGGGTACGGGCTCCACAGAATCAGGGTTCTCCCACACCCTCCGACAAATTAGATCTAGGAGCTCGTCGAAGGGTGAGGACACCCAGGAGGCAGAGGGCTGAGCGCCAAAGGCCTTAAGGAAAACAGACTCCTCCTCGGAGGGGGCTTTGGATGGCCAGTCACCACTTTGTTTCAGTATCTCCAGGATGTCGGAGAAGGAAACATCATCAGAGGAAGACTTGAGGGACCCCTCAGATTCCTCGAGGTAGGTATCAGAGGTGAGAGACTCATCCTGGGAGTCTATGTGCTTCCTCTTGCACGTCTTCTTTCTAGGGGGCTCCTCAGGCACGAACTCTGAAGGGCCCTCAGAAACTTGGGAACCACTCGTGGGTGGTTTCCCTAGGCCTTGGTGCTCCGCTGTCTACAGACAGGTGGTGATCAGAGGCTCTCACCAGAGTGGTGGGGGACAGAATGACCGACCCGCGTGATGTAGCTGACGATCTGGCCAGCGCAGTCCGCATGGCCTCAAAGGCAGCCCCCCCCCCCCCTGAGTCCGAGGACCAGCCAACCTCTGAGACCAAGGCAGGAATTGGGGCCCCTCGAGCCAAGGCACCGAGTGGAAGACTCGGAACCGAAACATGTCCCGAGAAGTCCCCCTCGGGCTCGACTGAAGAATCTCGAGTCCCGAACCCTGTGGACAGAGCAGACAGGGTCAGAGCCAACATCGGTACTGATAGGCCCAGACGGGCCATCGGAGCCGACAAAAGAACATCACATGGCACGGAACACTCTGGCTCTGAAGACAGAGATGCACTCGGAGGAGGAATGATCGATGAAGGGGTCGGGACGGGCTCCGGAACCGACTGGGCCGGAGCCGAAAACAATTTCACCAAAACCAGTGACTGGGGGAGCCTCTGCACCACCCTATCAACATCCACATCAGAAAGGGTCCTGGAGGATTTGGAGGACAGGGATGGAGATCGAGATCTCCTCTCAGGTGAACCTGGTCTAAGACTAGGCGATCGGCTCCAAAGAGGTTCCAAAATAATTGGAGCCGACGCCTGATCCCAGACACTTCCTACGGCCCCGAGGACAGTGGAGCCGAGGAGGTCGAAGCAAGTTTTGTGACTTTCTCCGGAGGCTCAGAGGAAACTGAAGGAGCCGGAGATCTCTTTTTTTGATTTAGACTTAGATTTAGCACTGGGAGAAGAATCCATGGCCTCTTCGAAAGAGGGTTTCAAGAGTCCCTTTAAAATAAGCTTATTCTTTCTTTCCTGGAGTACTCTGGGACTGAAAGCATGGCAGAAGCTGCAGGACTCCTGCAGATGAATGGCTCCCAGGCTATAAACACAACCTGAATGCCCATCAGTGATGGAAATCTTGTAACTGCACTTAGAGCACTTCTTAAAACCCGAAGGTTTGTGCTCTTTGGAATCCTTGGACATTCTTCCAACAAGCAATAACAAAAACCAACACAGCACAAGTCACTTGTCTGACAAGAAAGGAGACAGACACGCAATACCACAAAAGGCGGGAACAAGACAGAAGCTGCACACAACCCTCAGACGGGACACGCACTGAAACAAAAAAGGCCAAAAACCTCTAACCAAAATGTTTTTTGACTAGAAAGCCAGGGGAAACAGGCTCTAAAACCTCTAACTGAATCGGTTTTAGCGCAAACAACACAGGACAATAGGACTAGGTCCTCTAACTAAAATGGGCCTAGCCCGTGGAACAGCAAGCTGGAATACCACAAACCACAAACACACTACCTACAACAAAAACAACACTAAATAGACACTAGCTATGAAAATAGCTTTTTGTTTATAACAAATTTTCTCCAAAAGGAAGAAAAAATGGGTACTTAGCCACAGCCAAGAGCGAGACCACATCCGAGCTACACGAGCGGCAAACGAGATCTGGGGATATGGAGCAGTGCAGCATGGGATACCTGCTTAGCCCAGCCAATAGAAGACTTCGAGCTAGAAAAGTTGGCCGAGTCGGAGCCGATATTCGGCTCCGAACCCACAGGTAAAAATGTAGGTGAGATTGGACTACATAACATCACTAGTTACTGCAGTAATCTGCTAGCCATAGTCAGAGAAGGCTCTGAGGTGAAAAAGGGACTAGGCTAAAGACCTGGAAGTTGCCTAAAGAAAAAGCAATAGAATTCAAGGAACTACTCAGTTCTCTAACACCTCAGGAAGAAGAGGAAATAGGTGGAGCTGAGGCAGAATGGTAGTGCCTCAAAACAGTATGTTTGAGGACTTCAGAACAGATATGTGGCTAAGACAGGTATGGAAATAAGGTACATAAGGAAAGCTGGCAGGAGAATGCAGTCCAGGAAGTCTTCAAAAGAAAGAAGGCATGTAGTAAAAAGTGGGAGACAAAAAAGACAGACCAGGCTAAAAAGGAATACTGGTTGGCTAATAAAGAAGCTGAAAGAGGAGTTGCAATAGCAAAGAACAAGGTGTTACAGATGCTTCTGGCAAGTGACATGTAGATGGCACAAAAACTATATTCTGGTTGTAAGACAACGACAGACAGATAAAGATGGTCAGACATCCTTCATAAGGAATGCCAGCAACAACCTGCAAACCAGTCCACAGGACCTCAAAGGCAGATGGAACGGAGTACTTCTAAATGAAGAAAACCCCACAGAAGCCGTACTGCCCCAGACACGGCCTACGATGAAAAAAGAGGAGCCTAACCCACAAGTAGTAAGAACAGTGCTAAGGAAAATGAAGTCAGGGAAAATAGCAGGCTCAGGTAAGATCACTGCAGATATGACTAAGGTGTTGGGGGAGATGAGGAAGAAATTGTTTCTGAGGTTACTCATAGCAGTATAGAGAGAAAGGCATATCCCTGAAGACGTGAGATTAAGCATACTAGTACCAGTGGACAAGAACAAACAGGACATTCACATCTGTGAGCAGTACAGAGGTATCAAACTCCTGTCACACTGCATGAAATTCTGGAGATGGTACTTGATACACAAATACACAGAGTATCAGAAAGTAAGATTGGAGATGAGAAGTATGGATTCAGAAATGGATGCAGAACAACCAACCTGATGTTTGTAGTGAGATATATAGTTCAAGAGAAGGTAAAAATGAGGAAAGAATCCAACTGGGCATTTCTAGACTTGGAGAAAGCATACGACAAAATCCAAAGAAAGCCAATATGGGCAATCTTGCAGTGGTTTGAAATCACAGAAACATTGATAGAACTAGTACAGGCTATTTACAAGGACCCAATGACTCCAGTATGAATAGTGTTCAGTCTCACCGAGAGGTGTGGGAGTGGGTGTGCTAAAGGGTTCAGCTCTAAGCCCACTGCTGTTCATACTTGTGATGGGCTACATTAGCAAACAGGTCATTGGGGACAGCTCAGGAAGGTTTTTGTATGCAGATCATATGAAATTACAGGCAGGCTATGGGCAATAACTTCAGCATATGATAGAGGGGTGGAATGCAACGCTTAAGGCACATGTAATGAAAGTGAGTAGAGATAAGACAGTTGTGATGGCATCAAATGGGGAAATCAGAAGACGCTGAGAATTGAGACAGCAGGGATGATAGTAGAAGGGGTTAACATTTTGAAGTATCCGGGTGGGGTGGTTGAGGAGAAGGTAAGTCTGAATGTGGTTGTCAAAGTTAGAATCAGGGGGACTGCCACCACCTGGTACAAAGTTGTCAAAGTAGTGTATGACAAAAGAATGGCAAAGAGGCTGAAAAGTAAGGTGTACAAAAAAAGTGGTATGACCAGTACGACTGCATGGTACAAAAACCTGAGCAGTAAAGGCAGAGTAGTTGAAGAAGCTAGAAGTCATGCAGATAAAGTGCCTCAGATGGGTGGTAGGATGCATAATGCTGGACAGATGAAGAAATGAGGACATCAAAGTACAAGCCAAAGAAGCTTCAACTGCAGAGGTCAAAGAGAACAGAATACAGTGGTTCAGGCCTATGTGCAGAAAAGCAGAAGACAATCTAGTAAAGAATATTTGGGAAAGACATGAAGTAGACAACAGGAAACAAGGGTGTCTAAAAAGATTGATTTATTGTGTAAGCGAAGACCTGCAACAGTCAGGCATGGCTGTCAAAGAAGGCAGGAGAGTGGCACAGAAATGAGAGAGATAGCAATATCCTGACCCAATGTATAAAACAGGAAAAAGGGGGGTTGATGATGACAATGATGAATTTCACAAATTTCTGGAAAAATGTATTTGAATTCAGTTAAAAAAACATCTGCACACTTTTACTTTTTCTCTCGAGAAGTGAATACCTAACACACAAAATTGTAAACATATTTTTCTTCTAACATACGAACAAAAAGCACACTTTTTTCTCCTGACACTGATGTCTTCTATCCTTTTACATGGTATTACAGAAAAAAAAAGAAAGCATTAAAAGGGAACTCTGAGCTGGTCCTAGTATTTAATATGCATGTATTATATTACCACATGACCTAGAAGCACAACCTAACTGCAGTTATAAGACAGTATCTACACTTGTTGCCCCCCCACAAAAAAATTACTAGAAAACAACAAACTAATTCAGAGACATAAGCTTGCACCAGCTGTTTCCCTGATAGGTCTACATGGTGAAAAGAATGTGCCAGGCTATCAAGTTGCATTATATTTACTTTCCATTAACTGTGAGAACGCAAATCTTGCTCAACGTGACAGAATACCTCTCCTATTTAGAAAACGACTTTTGCTGTGTCATTGTTGCATAAGAAGTTTAAAAAGATCAAACATTTAACCACACAAGGCAACACTTCTGTTATTAAATATGGTGAGACCTGAACTCCATGGACTAATGAATTGACAAAGGCATTGTGTTGCAAAGTAAAATCAGGTTTTAGATGCAGTGAAACTTTGGCAAAATAATGTCATTACTGAGTGATCTGAACCCATGTATCTTAGAGCTGCCTGAATTATTATTTTGTGCTTAAGGGAATTGCCATATACCTCCAATATATACAGGTAGGAAAACTAGCCTTCCATAAGACTTTTTTTATGCAATCTGCCACAAGACCCAGTTTCCAAGGAGGGGGCTACTTAACTACTGCTTAAAAGACAGGACAGTATATAACTTAATGTTCAGAGTACATGCACCCTGAATTCCCATTACATCAGAAGTAAAAAAAAAATATATATATGTTACATATATTTCACCAGATTTTTTTCAGTTGCAACATGAACTGCTTGAATCTAAAGTGGTATGACCAAATTAAGCACTGATTTACACTAAAAACTGCTAGAGAAACAATAGCAACCTTTGGCATAGCTACTGTCTAATGGTTTCATAATGAAATATTAAAGAGGAATTGAAATGTGGCCTTTACAAAGGCCCCAGATGAAATAGTTCACAAGCCTTCATTGCCCTACTATACCATTTTTCATTCATTTGGGATGGTCTGCTGAACTTCTCAAAGAATACAGTAATGAACTATTTATACTTCTTTACTGAATTGTCATCAGATATGAAAATAAAATATATTTATTTGCAATGCAATATGCCATAACTAAAGTGCTATAGTTTGAAATAATTAAAGCAGTAGAGTCATACTAAAAGTTGTGCTGCACTGATATATGCAAGAGAAAATGACAGTCTTAGCCATTTTGTAATGTAACACCTTGTTACTGCCTGAAAGTTTCATAATGAAATGTCACTGGGAAAATGAAATAAGGCCTTTTATATTTATGTACAAAATGCAATGGTTCAAAAGCCTTCACTGCCAAAGTCTGACTTCCTACATTATACTTTGCTTTCACTGAAGGTTTTGTGTTAACTTCTCTGTATGTAGACTACAATAATGGATTACAGTTTTACTTGAATCAGAAGTAAAAACATCATATTTACTTCTGAACAGGGTTTTTTCTCACTGGAAATATGACTACCCCCTAATTTAGGCTCATATGCAGACTATATTTAAATGTGGAACCAAGTACATTTGACAGCTAAGGATCAAGATGCATTATCAGAATGTTGCTGTAATATTGCATACAGTTATACAAACATGGTCCCTGTGGTAACAGCAGTAGTCTTATATAATCATTTGGGTGCTGTATTTTTGCCAATGGGTGTTGAACATCTACATGTTGCATTCTACCAGGCTGACAGATTCAGTATGTTATGTATGTGTGTATATATTATATATATATATAGATAAAATATAATATAATATTATATATATATATATATATATATATATATATATATATGTGTGTGTGTATATGAATAATGCCATTGTGTTCCTATGAAAAAAAGAAAAAAAATCTCTAAAAATGATCTTATGTCATTGCATATATTATAGTAAACTATGCATATTCTACATGTTCTGAAAGGCATGCACTTATCTAGGATTATGGTGTCAGCTCTCCCCAAATGTCATTGGGTAGTGCAGTACATAAAACAGTAACTATTCAGGATTTTTATCTTGACAAAATACATTAAAGCTGAAGAAAATATTGTCATTTGAAGTTATGGTCAAATTCAGGTCACAGTGGCTTTTTGAAATATACAAGTAACAAGAGCTGCAAACTATTTCTATTCTATTAAAAGTAAAAGAAAAAAGCTAACAGAAAAAAATTGTGATTTCAGATAGAGTATGCATTTTTGTATAAATGTGATTTTTATTGCTTTTGTATACTGAAACTTAAAGAATGAAAATTATTTTTTCACTAAAATTCAAGATACAGCTGCTTCAGCTGCTGGAGTACATTGCTGACATTTTTTTTAATTTAAACAAGTTTTTCTTCTCTACTTGGCCACCATTTCCAACTTTCACCTGGGCTAAGATGGTTGTTAATTGGTATCCCTGTTTCTAAGGCCTTCTTGAAGGATACTTTCCTTTGAGACCACCATTACACCAACAGTTTTCCTCCATGGGACTTGTATTTTATATTAGAGACTATCTCAGATTCTATTTGAAATGGGTGCATTAGTAGACCTCAAGATACTCTTTTTAGTGGCCACCACCTCTACATAGAGGATCTCTGAACTTCATGCTCTCCTATGGGATCCTCCTTACCTTACAGAACATGGACACCAGGGGCCAATTGTCATGTATTTTACTTACAACATTACATCAAAAGTCAGACAAGGACATGGCTTCTTAATTCATTTTCTTAACTCACACAAACATCCTAGCAATAAACAATTTCAGATGCCATAATACAAGATTGCTACTTTGGGGTGCTTCAGTAGCCCACAGATCGGAATATAATTGTGTGCTTTCAACAATGTTGCAAATGTCAAGCTGGATACTTGCATTTCTTGGCCTTTTAACAGTGCTTTCCTTTTGTTACTGCAGGCTCTTGCAGTAACTTGCTGCCTTTTGTTCACACCTCATTCCAATGGAATACTTACAAAATTACATCAGTAACCTAAAAAGCAATCAAAACACAAAAACAACCCACTAGTAAAGAATTTCAC